>NW_028323332.1:0-60985 GCF_984573655.1 Nuphar pumila | reverse complement strand
CCTTGTCTCGATACAAGCGAACCTGCCAATGAGGTCACGTGAGTGCCTGGAAATCACAAAATGGCCAGGCAGGTCTAACTTGGCATGTATGATGGATGTATGGACGCAGGGTGTGGCGAGGGCACTAGGTCGAGACGCTATCACATGAGCTTGGTGTGCTTTGAACTTCTCTCAACAAGAGTTTTATATGACTTTGATGGACAACATCATTATAAAAGACAATAGATCGATTCCGAAGCGTTACGCCGTATCAGATGGTGTCTATCTACAGCCAAAAACGCAACGAGCCTATCTCCCACGATCCCACAGAAAATCGCAGACACGAGGACAACTGTGAGGCAGGGAATGATGAACTCGTTCCTGTTCCAACCAAAGATAGATGCACCTTATTTTCGACATCACCCGTACAATATCTGTGCTAGATCCACCTACAAGACTTTCTTGTGCAGGCTTTCTTCTGTCGCCCTTCCTGTGACCAACGTGAAATTGGTAATTGACCAAAGTTCGAATTGCATATCCACAACAACAAAGGATTGAATTACGGAGCACAATCTGGCAGCCGTCTTCCTCTGAGCACATGCACCCCTGCAGCCTCTGAGCATCGTGCCGTCGAACTTGAGGCGTCTTTTGGTCGTCGAGTACTTGCGTGGTCCAGAATTTTGTACCTTTCCCGGTTGTCTGAACATTTGCTGCTTGGAAAGCTGCAATGACATCAGCTAAAGGTGTTGGTCTGCCGATCAAGCTGCTGCACGAATCCGAAGGCCACATTGTGACGGTAAGGCGAGCAACTCGGACATGCATCAAGTGCTATGTATTAATTTATGCGTGCATGTAAGTATGGCTTGGCAAACCTTGATTTCCGGACCTTGTTATGCGTGTTTCTATGCCTTGGTGACTTGGATGACCACGCTTGCTTTTATACACTACAATGCAAAGCAGCACCCTACCAGTGATTATGCAGAATGGGTCTGCACACTTCTGCAGCTTGGCAGGGTCAGCCTTCACATCCCCAGAAGTGAGGGCTCATTAGGTATGTTGGTCTGCAGGTTGAAACCAAGAATGGCGAGCTGTATCGTGGAGAGCTCTACGAAGCTGAGGACAATTGGAATTGTCAGATGAGGGAAGTTCAGATGACAGGCAGGGTGAGCTCCGGCGTTAAAATGCATGTTCTGCTGTGGCTGCTTGCGCACGCATAATCAGCACAAGTAGTGACATGATGAAGGGTGGACAGTGATAGGTTGTTTATCAGCATGAGTCTGAGTCAACAAGTCATTTTCTGGGGGCACGTTTAGTTACAATTGGCGACAGGCATTCATGATGTCAACAAAGATGCCTTAGGCCATGCGAACGATGGACGCAGGGACAGGTCATTGACATGGTTGGTTTGAGGGGAGCGATGATCATCAATATAGAAAAAGATTTGCGCAAGAGCATGTGACATTGCACACGTCGTTTTCATCACTCGTCAGGGTGTTCCAATCTGACCAAGTGACCGTGCAATTGAGGCCTTGAGGGCCACCATTCATGGCATGAAGCGATAAAACTACATGTAGTTCTATTATTATGCAACTGCTGAGCATGCTGGGTGTAGCCCGGTGTGGTTGCATGCTGATATGCATGTGATGCCATGTACGCATTTTGAGGAATGGTAGTGTGACGCATCTATCAGCAGTGTACATTGATTCAGAACATTCGTCGTGGCGGCTGCTTGCTGCAGTGATTGACAATGTCCATTTCAAAGTCGAATTGCCAGGGTATCATCTCTCATTGCAACGCAATCCGTTGTTTACTCCCCCTTTTTGTTTTGCTCATGAGTTGATTTGTTTGCAGAATGGTCAACAGCGGATTATTCAGCACGTCTACATCAGGGGCAGCAAGATACGGTTTGTCATAGTTCCAGATATGATGAAGAATGCTCCCATGTTTCACAGAGTGGATCCAAAACGGAAGAATGAGTTGCCGCCGATGGGAGAATCTGGCGTTGGAAGACGCAACCACGTCAAACCAAATCGAAACAAAGATGGCAGTCGTGGTGGTCGAGGGTAGCATTGTCCATCTCTTGGGTGTCAGTCTTACATCGGTACATTCAATATACCAATACGGCGGGCAGGATCAATGCCTGGTGTCGCACTCAAGAGATGCTTCAATGTATTCGCTCTCATCCGGCCTTACCCAGAACCTGTATTTCTTGTTTTCGCTCCTCTGGCCGTTTCCAGGACCTGATACGGACAACGGTACATCACCTGGACAGTTTGCAGCTGCTGCTGAAAGCTTGCATCAGATTTTATGAGCCATGTTGGTCTAGGCTCTGGATGTGTTGCGTTCACAAATTATAAATCGAGTGTCATCACAGTCATGCGACATGCGTAGTGGCGTTACACTACCAGCAGGTCATGACAAGCAAAAACGAGTGTCATGCATTTCCTGCCCCTGTGTCTGCTTGTTTTCTTGAGAAGACTGTTCTGGTCATGCTGCCAACATCAACTGCGGCATGTGGCGACCAGGCAATTACCGCAGAAAGAACAGCTAGTTCGCGCAGCAAACCCTTGCTTGGGTTAATCATCATCAGCTTCATTGTTGCCGCCTAGTTCAAGGTCTTTGCTGAGAACGCTGAAGTATATAGGTCCATGTCCTGCCTTATCTGGAAGACAAACCCAACCATGTTTCGTTTTATCAGCTTGCACTGCAGCAATCTGATGAAACAGATCTGGCATGTCTTCCAAGTTGGATATGACATGCAAGCCTGGACAGCGTTCCAGGCAGCGATCAACCACATGATCATTTTGCATGGGCAAAATGCTGCAGGTGCTATACACGATCCGCCCGCCAGGTTTTACAGCACACCAGGCAGCCGTCAAGAGCTTCACCTGCATGCACTGCGTATCTTAAGTGACTTTCCTACATCTGCACATTTCCAGCTTCTCATGGGACAGTGAAATGCAATGGCATATATATACCATATATGGTATTGCTTGTTATATACCATATACAACCGGGTGTCCAAGGCTGCCTTCGTACGTGGCGTCCGTCGGGAGCTCAGCTGTGCTTTGTGCAAGGGCAACGCGCGCATGTACTACAAGTCCCTCTCTCGTATCGCCGTGAACGTCGGCTCGGACTTCCATGCAGGGTGTGATGCACCGCAGGAAGATCCCGGCGTGGCTTAGGTTGCTGGTTTTCTTGTGTGTTTTGTCTTAGTTTGTGACATTGTTTTCAGTGTTAGTTTCTGTGTTTTTTCCTGTTTTGCCAGCCCTGTCGCTTGTAACACCATATATGGTATTGCTGGCACGAAAGAGAACTTGGCCGAGCATATGTGCCACACCACTCACAGAGTACGTGTTTTCAGTCAACATAACGCAGGCTACGGTCGGTCAGGCTGGTCCAGGTATGCTGGCCTCAGGTGATGGTAAAGATAGCACTGATCTCAAATAGTTCTTGGAGTTGCCAACGTCCATGTGGATGCGGTAGTGTTGTCAAAAGATACATCATCATCATAATCGCATAATTCACCGGCTCGCCGGCCCACCCATGCAAGTTGTGATGTGTACATGTCTGTCTGAATAATCTGGCTGAACTTGCATGGTGGGCAGTAGAGGCGTCAAGCCGTGGCGCTTGCTGCCTCTCACATGCATGAATTCATTCTTTCCTCGCCCCTCATCTACCCAGGGAAAACCGGACTCACACAGCGCAAAGTGCTTTGATGCCAGGAGCAACTGCATCAGTAAGGAGGCTCGATTCGTTGTCTTCATGCAAATTGGGTAAGTCTGCGTGTGAGTGCAAAAGGTGGTGAATGGCGGAGACACAAAACCTGGAGATTTGATGTTTCGGCTACCTTGCTCATGGACCAGGATGATGCAAGGATGGGCTGCTGTCGTGAGGCAGTCTGCTGCAGAATGTGGCGGTCTGATGAGCATGGGGCATCCAACAGAACTCGGTCAAAAGTATCGTGCTGTTTCTGACGCCACCACACAGCTGCATCGTAGTGCGTCACCTGCATGGCCAAACAGACCCGATTATCGAGGATAGGGCATTTGAAAAACTAACGATGAGGAAACGATGTGCGAGCATTGTCAGTTCCTGCACAGCCTACATGTACGAGTGTTGAACGGATGTATATTTGGCCCTTGCAAATCATGGAGCCAGCCATACGCAGAACAATCAACAGAGGCGCTAAGAACGGCATTGGGGGCACTCACCACTTGCTTCTCGCGAACCCACTCTGGGAGGTAGTCGTGCATCACCTGCTTCAACCTTTCTCGCCTACGCGAGTCCACCTCGTTGCTTGTCAATCTACCTTGCGATATTGCAAATGCTGCTAGCCTGCCGCCATCTTCCATTTCAGGCATCCGGCCATCTGCAAACTGCCAATTTCAGGATCATGAACCATGTGCAGACCGCAAAACACACATGGTCAATCCAAAATAATGGCAGTATTGACATGGCCGAACGCAACCTCGACTGCTTGACACATGATGATCGATTCACCGAATCATTGGCGCGTCATGCAGCATCATTGCAGGTTGCTTCATTCATGGGGAGACCATTCCATACACACCTGGCTGTGGGGGAGTGTGTTGTATTGCCGTGGATGTGTCCGCCTTGGGTGCAGTGGACGCTGGATCTTCGTGGAAGATGGAGAGGGGTGTGGGCATCCTGTGGTGAATGCTGGACGAGGAAACATCCGCTGCATTTGCTTGTGGACCTGGCGGATTGACAGCCGTTTGAAGCCCCTTTTTTTCGCTCTCCGCGGTCACCGTCCTGAAGAGGTGGTGTGCAATGAGAACAGACTTTCCACCCGGAGCTGCACACATGTCCAGCACGTTGTGACCTGGTTGCACGCCCAACGCGGCGACCGGCAGCACCGAAGCCAGGTCCATCCAGTATACATCTCTCAGCAGCGTGGCATCGTTTGTTTCTGGGGGCGGGTAATGGCCATGACTGCAGGCATACCTGCAAAATGAACATCCATGAGCCATTCATTGCCTGGGTCATACCCGTAACCATGCCTGAGAAATTTTGAGCTAAGTCTGATCATGTCACTTTGAAAGAGAGCATACCGTGTTGAGGGGTCCTGGACAGATTCATGTTGAACCCCAAGGCGGGCTAAAGGCCCTGTGCAGGATTTTCAACCCTGACAGTGACATGCAATCACAACCGATTAACGCATGCAAAGAAAGGAGAGGGTACGCACGCAAATGTATTGTCGTATCTGATACATGTTTTGAGAGTAAGCGTGCCTGAAGCATTGAATCTTGCCATCATCGTATAGCAAACTGCAGCTTGTCAAGTGTCCGGGCACAAGGGCTTTGCTGAACTGGTTGAGAACACACGCGTGTATTGTGGGAGCTACCATTGCTTCAACAAGCTGTGTCCATCGTGCACCGAAGTGGGCTAATCCGACCTTGTTGAAGTCATTGCTGGCAGATTTTGACGAGCTCTTGCTGCCACCGCCGGCTGAACGTGCACCCTGACGCCCCATCGTAAGAATGGTCCGTTGACATTCATTGAGCACGCGGGAAACGCCCGGTGTTCTGTGTTTGCTAACCCGGTCTTGTTTGACTCTGCGGGGAATGCACTTGTTCGGTATTCTTGCATTCGGTGGCTTTGGTGTCCAGTCATGTGACACAGGATGTCACTGTTATCGCTAATTATGGCCCGCCAGTCTGTCCTGAAGTTGTACGTATTCTACCAAAAATCGAAGGGTGTTTAACATTTGAGGAGCCAATCTGTGCTAATGATGCAAAAGCCTTTCTTGACGTGTACATTTCCTAGGGGTGTGAAACTGTGCAGGTTGCTAGTACACCCTGTACGGCACAATCAGCAAAGGACTGACAAACATACCTGCACAGCAAGCTTTCTTGTTTACAGCGCGTGATTTTCATACGATCACTTCGCCTTTGGCTTATTTGCATTTAGTCGGATCGAGATGAGTGGCGTTGAGGCTGTTCGTGTTATGTCGGTGTTGGACGAAATGCTGGAGGGCCTCATGTACGTCTTGAATACTTTTGTACGATTATGCACGAGACATTCTTGATACTTTAACACATCTATATTCATGTGCTGCACATGTGCGATCATATCGTCGTTCAAGAAGTCTGCTTTTCTTGGGACGTGCTGTTGCCTACAAGCATCGCACCGACTCCTGCTGAAAATCATGAGACGACGTGCAGGTTATTTTCCTACCTGACCCCTGAAGTCCTGAAGTCGGCTGACCAGCTCGGGGAAGTTCTTGGACAGGTCTGGATTACACTCGCTTACTTACACAGCAACACAGAAAATTCTGAACATGACAGTCAACTCCGCTGTGAGCAAAATTGACAGGCTCAAAGTCATAACGCCTGCTATGCACTGAAACACGCCTAATATATTGGTGTTGATGTCAGAACAACATCCCTGTAGGACCTGGTGACAGGTCGAATGAGCAGTTCATCAGGTGTTTGGAAAGTGACTTGGTCCCCTGAGCATTTGGTGAGTGACGACGGTCGGCGTCGATGCCGGGAGATGCTGGTGTTTTTCGGGAATGCCCGGACGATTGCCTGAGAGGCTCAGTTCCTCAGATATCCTGTGAACGCCCATCTGATGGCAAAGTGGCTGCAGGGCGTAGCAGACAGTATTTGCAAACATAAGCAGGCGTTGGCCAATGCAAGAGGTCACATTACGAGCGATGAGTTGATACGGTCTGTGCTCGATGTGTGGAGGAAGATCAAGGTGCGCAGCCAAAGCCCCTCTGCACACCAATGTCGTCTCAGCAGGCAACTACGATGGGTGCTCGAAACGCTCGTGGCACGCCCCATGGCTTCCAGCCCCATGGCTTGGACACTGCCTCGTTTGTAAAATATATCGTCCACTGCTATGATCGCACCTTGTGACAGATGGGCACACACATATGAAGGGGAAAAGACACGCATGCAGCAGCCTGTCCCATCCAAGCCACCCACCATCAATCTCCATACTCTACTTTTAGTGTCCTGTGATCGCATGAAGGCTTCACTGAAGCATCGGAGGTAATTGGCGTTATCTCTGAATGCCGCCATGCTGACATGGCACCTTTTCTGGCTGCAAGATTGTGTGAGTTTGCCTTGATGCCCAAGTTTGCTGTAATGCGACAGTCGGAAGTTTCCAGGCGAGTCCTGGAAAGGGTTTGGTAGTCAGGATGCATCTTTTTACAACGCTACCGCATCCAGGAGGGGCTGAAAATGCTGAAGCAGCCGCCATTCAATTGTTCTGATACGATACAAAACATGACAAGACCGATGTGCTGGTAAACGGGTCGCACGTCAAATACTTGCACGCATGGGTGAATGTGCAACCTGTAGGAGACGGAACGGAGCCGCGCCTCGCCAAAGTCCTCGAATTCTGACGCTCACATGGTTGTGACTCTGCTTGCTGTTCATCATGCAGAAATCCCCCATTGCGGAGTCAAAGCTCCTAGCCCTCCAAGTCGAGCGGACTGATGCGGCGTTGCAAGTGGTCGAGCTGTTCAGACAGCTGCGGGATTGTGCTTACCAGAAACTGACGACGACGGTTGAAGAGGACAACAGCCGCAGGGAGCATTTTGAGGAGATCAAAATCCGAGAAGAAAAGGCCATGAGCGAGAAACAGCAACTGCAGCAAAAGCTGAAGCTCGAGCGCATCGAGCGACAGAAGCAGATGAACATGATCAAAGAAGAGGAGGATCGTGCCATGGCTCAGCTCAACACGACAAAGACCAGTCACAACTTGCACATGTCGACGCTGTCTCAGTCCTCAGCTAATGAACGAGCCACCAAGCAGGACACTTCCACGTCGTACGTTGCCCTCTCTTCAAAACCAAAGAGGCATAACAGGCATTCAGCGTGTCACATCAGATGCAGTATCATGCAAGATGCCAAGGTTTGAAAGATCGCTGCGCGATCAAGCAGCCATTCACAGCAGATCAGACCTGGGCACTTATCGCCTGTGTGTGCCTGTACAGTCACGATTTCGACTCTAAGGACCAAGCTTTCAAGCCACATCAGAGAGTGATACTTGTGTGGGCATGGTTATGCACCTTTTTAAGCGGATTCTGCTGCTTAGTGAGGGTACCGTTTCTGTTCTGTCCAGACCGCGCAGCTGGTGATTTGCAGGTTGCAAATGCAACTCGAAGCAGATGTCCAGGCAGCCACCAAGCAGCTGGCGCAGCTCCGGGAAGAAAACAAGGAGAGGGAGTTGGCCATGCGAAAAGCAAAGAAGAAGGCAGAGCAGGATGCTGAATTAAGCATTAGTGAGTATGACAAAGATATGATCGAAAGACAAAACGACTACCAAGAGGAGCTCACTATGCTGACGGCACTCGAGGAAAAGCTAGAGGTGTGTTTCCACTTTGCTTCGGAATTGCAGATAGCTGCGGCGAGGTGGCCGACCATAGTTGCAAGTAGGGAGTCTCATGAAGCAGTGGGCGTGATGCAACTTGTTCCTGTATACAGTGTGCGCCTCATGAAGCAACGGTATGGAATGTTGTCAGCCACCAAATTGAAGCGACAATCCACGATGCCACGCAGTATGAATGCAGGGGATGTACCGTCATACTCCTTCACCGCAGTGCTGAAAATATGAGAGTACAGCATTTTCTTAAGATCGTGTGCATTGGCTCAAAATCATCACATTGTAGCTTACTTCGAATTCAGATATCTGAAGATCACGCATGTGGGGCCCTGTTGAGTATAATATAAGATGAACACAGTCAGGTTGATTAGTGTGATTTGCCGGCGGACGTCAGACATTCACATGGTTGTGCCCTTCGTGTCATACGTTCGGGCATGTGGTGGCATATGACAGCAGCGCATGCGCAAGCTGTGCAAATGTGCCCTTTGCTCACTGGCTTGAACTTGGATGGTTGCTTGCTGGAACTTGCACCTTCTGCTGTGTGCACACTGTCTCGGCGGTCAACTACTTGCATATGAGAATACGGAGGCACGTGACATCTCCTTCATTCGCAGGAGTACAAGGAGAACATCCATGAGATGAAGACAGAGAGGGAACAACACGAAGACGACATTCGGCGTGCTGCGCTGGCGGTTCGCAAGAACGCCCTCGAGGCAATTTGCCAAAGACGTGCCGTGCGAATCATCCAGGATGCATGGCTGGACCTGCTGAATGCAAGGAAAAAGGCGAAAAAGGCCAAGGGTAAAGAGAAAGGAAAGAAGAAATAAATTCATGTGTCCGGATCACTGCCTTCTGGTGGCTTGTTGGAGGATGCGATTGGCGTGTGTTTCCATCATCAGATGAACCTGACAGGCTGGCTAGGCATATGCATTTAGGACTGCTTGTATGGGTTGGAGCTTGCAGTGTTGCGGACAGAAGTGTGTTACAACGAAGTGGGAAAGCAAAGCAGAAATAAACTGCAGACAAGGACGACTGCGGACTGCGGACTGAAGTACGATATGAGTGGCGTGGTCTTCCCCACGAATGTGTCAGGAATTCCTTCAGTGGCTTTGCTGAGGACCATCAATCTTTCATAGACACAACCTGACTGGGTTGAGGCTTGCATTTGCCTGGAGCACTTTGAAAACGAACTAGCACAAATTGAAAACCATTACATCGCTGGATGCAACCCATCCATGTTTGGCCTGGGAAGGCGTACGTGCTGAACTTTGACCACCAAGGTCACCAGCTCGCTGCATGCGCTTCTCTGTGCACCCCCCCGTATGCGCATGGACCCAAACTCTTTTTCGTGCACCTCTTCATTCCTGCTACATCGTAGTGTGCGAGCATGAATGTGCCCTTCTTCCTCCCATGGTCGTCACGTCAGAGTGAAAAGTTGCGATAGGAACTCGTAAGGCTGATAAGTGCGTAGCTTGTCTCGTCTTCATCTGTGGCGAGGATAAACAGGATAGAGAAAGACAGCTATGTCACTGAGATTGGATCAGATCTGTCGTGCGTACGTGCCATCACTCACGCAAACCATGTCACAAGCACTCACGTAGTTGTGTACATCATTGAACACGCCAGTCAACAACAGCCTCTTGCTCCGGCTGCCGGCACACAAATGAAATCTTCCACTTTCCTGGAACTTACGCTTCGTGTGTGTGGATTGCAGTCATGACATCAACATAATTCGAAAACAAATCAGTACAACATTGGTTGCAGCGCACAGACATGCTAAGAAGCCAAACAGATGGACAGCATTCAACACTAAAAACCTGCACGGCCAAGTCGAGACACGCATCTCAGATGCAAAGCCAAGCCGGATTTGTGCCACTTGCCAATGCTTCAAACCCATCATTACACATGAGCTTGCAGGTTGGTCAGCGGTGAGGTCCTAGCAGTACCTCTCAAGCCATTTCTCAACCTCTGATAGGACATGCATGACAGACTCGTACGCACGGTATCCATGTGACTCGTGCGGGAGCAGGACAAGACGTGTGACGCAGCCATGTCCCTGCAGAGCAGCATAGAATCGTTCCGACTGCAATGGGAAGGTTCCTGCACCACAAAACGACTCAGGTCATGTATTAGAAGGGCCATGATGATAATGACGTATAGATTTTATCACACTGCTGCATTCAATGGACATTGTCGAATCCAAATGCTATGAGTGTCGGCAAAGCAGCCAAAGCCCCAGCTCAAACAGTTCTCTTTTCTCATAAAAACCAAGTCATCAGATTTGCAGAGTGCGGCTTGGCAAAGAATTCACCACTCATTGCAAGACGTCCTTGCACAGGCGCAAAAACGAGCACAAATGCTTTAAAACGGAGCAGGCGACAAGGAAATTATACAAGCTGGACGCCCGCACCGGTGTTGTTGTCAGCCTCGCCGTGGATGAGAAGCAGTGGCTTCTTGATCTTGTCAGCATGAGTGAAGCTGGCCATCGTGTTGTACACCTCAGGAGCTTGCCAGTACGTGCGCTGCTCGGACTGAAAGCCAAAAGGAGTCAGCGTCCGGTTGTAGGCGCCAGACTGCGCAATGCCGCACGCAAACAGATCACCGCAGTGTGCCAGAATGTTGGCGGTCATGAATGCGCCGTACGAGTGCCCTCCAATCGCTATCCGAGCAGGATCTGCCACACCTAACCTCACCACCTCCTCTACTGCTGCTGTTGCGCTCGCTGCATGCAGACCCACGCTGTAAGCATCCCGTGTTTCGCCAGAATTGGGTACGACCCCCATGTCTTCTCCAGAATTCATGGGTTTTCAAGATCTGGACCCAAACACCATTCTGCCTGGCGAAACACTCTGAGCATCATGTCGCAAGGTTCTGCAAGTACACAAAGGATACAGCGGTCCGGACGTGCCACGAGGAGCGCCCTTGCTCGGATAGGGAAGGTGCACGACCGACCAGGGCTGGTACATCTTTCACCCCGCACATCCAGAGATCTGGAGAACACCTCTTGAAAGTCCACTCCCGTCAAAGAGCCGGATCACCAGTGCAGGATCAAATAGGTTTCTAGCAGCAGCTGTCACAAGGCGGCATTTGTACGTCCATGAATGATTCCCAAGGATACCCGGAGTTGCCAATGTCCATCTGGATGCGGTAGAGTTGTGAAAGGATGCAGCATCAGGAAGGGCAGAAAAGCTCCATGAAGCCTGTGCATACTACTTAGCACACGCTACAGGCCATGTAACACCTACGACCTTGGCATGCAGAAGTAGCTGATATGCTTGGAGCATACCAACAAGCTGCTGAACGTAGGTGTCGTTCGGCTCCTCGTCGCCTTCTGCGACGATCGGCATCGATGGGCCAGCAAGTACTGCGTAGCGTTTCGACAACCAGACCAGCGGTGACGACCCGTCGATGCCACTAAATTCAAACGGCGACTTGTTCAACTGTCCCGCAGCATCTTTGGATTTGTACTCCCTGCACAGAAATGTGTTGTTATTTGTATGTGTCGCTGTTTGTCGCCCCCTTGCCTCATGAACTACCCTTCGCAGAATTTGACATCTCGCAGAAACATGATCCGACTTGCAAGGAAGTCAGTCATCCAGTTTGAAAGCACATGATGGCAGGTCTGTTGCAGGTCGACGTAATTTGTGGCACCCTGGAAAGCGACATTGAAATTGGAGTGCTCTGAGGGTCAAGTGCAAGCAGGATCAAGTCAATCAAGCAGGGTACAAGTCATCAAAGCCGAGCCATGCTGGCATGAAATGAAAGAAATGCCACCAGGAACACATGAGTTTGCCTTGCCTGGTACTGTTCCACACCTAGGGTAAGCCCACATGAGGCAGGGCAAGGGCCCATCTTTGTTCTTGTCATAGCCAGGAGGGGTGTGCAGTGTGGCTGTCAAGTCCACGCCATCAGCACGTTTGTAGCGGATTATCTGCTTCTGCATGTCTCTCAGCTGAGGATACGGGTGGGGGTCGTTTGTCAGCTGCCGCTCAATTCGCTTGCTTCCCCCCTGCAAGCAGTGCAGTTTGAGAGCAACACATCACCTGAAACGCAAGACCGGAGGCACGCAGCTAACACTCTGGATGCAGCATGGAAAAGGAAGCATATCACACATCAGTTGACCCAGAAGGAATTGAGAACTGGACACAATTCTGTTTCTGATGTTGGCAGACCAAGCCCGTCTCAACTCCGGGTACTCGTTACTTGCACACGAGAAAAGAGAACTCCTGTCGTGGACAAAACGACGAACTCCTGGCCCAAACATCCAATTATTCTGGCACAAAAAAAATTAGAACATGTGATAACCCAAAAACCAGTGTCTGGGATGACTTAAGTAATCGATCGTTGCAAGGTCCTGAGAGCATTCGTACTCCCAGTAATTCTAGGATGCCCGTGTGCAGATCAGCGCTTCGCTAGATGGGTTTCGACCCCGTGTTGGTCCAAAATTCATGAACTTTCAGGCATCTGGACCCGCAAATCACGGTGTGGCAAAGCTCTGGTACTGTTGGTTGACAGCTCGTCGGAGATAGCCACAAACTTGGGGTGCGGTGTCAGCTTCGCTGCAACTCTCGAATATGAAGAGTAATGAGTTATTTGTCGCAGCATAGTTTGCAAGCAGCACAAACAAATCCCCGCAAAGCCTGTACTGAAAGGAAAGCTGTGGAGCCAAGCAGGAGCGTACCTGAGTGAAGTGCTGCAGGTGGAACTGGGGCGGATCTTGCTGTGTTTCGCGGGTGAACATGATCTGGAGGTCGTCTAAACTGAAAGGGCCGGACTTGTGGTCGTTCATGATGGACGACGGGGACTCGAAATATGGAGGGCTACTCTGCCAGATCCGCTTGGTCTCCTTGCTATCAAGGTCGAAAACATCCAGAAAGGGACGGTTCCCTTCTGGCGATGCTCCAGTCCCTGCGGCAATCATCTGCTGTGAATGAGGGCCTGCACTGCTTAAAGAGCAGGCACTGCTGGAGAAATGTGATAAAGCCTGGAGTCATCATTAGAGGGAGACTGTGGCATATCATATACATGTTGTACATGGGGTTATATATGCATGTTGTTATGGGATTGAGACAACGGCAGCGTCAGCACTTCCTTTCCCTGCCTAGCCATGCAACTTCAAATGTACAACAATCTATTGAATGCTTCACCTGTGGGGTGGGGAGGGTAAAAATTACAACCCAAACCCCAACCCGGAGCGACCAAATCTTCTTTGAATGCTTCCCTGTCAATGACTAAGTAGTCTGCAATGCTCTTGCACCATAATGTATGACCCGCTGATGCCCTTGTCACCACATCACCTCATCCACATGGACTGTCGAGTGCAACTTGGGGATGCATGGTACACATTGTGTACCAAAGTACAGTTGTTGTTCAAAGGTTTCTGTCCACGTGCAGCATGTTTCAAAAATGAACCGTCACATCTAGTCACAGAACATGAAGGCCTGCAAGGGTGGCGAATGGTGCCTCATAGAACATTGCAATAAAGCCACCTGGTGTACAAACGTGTACAAACGCATGAAGAGCAAGAGAATGACAGCACCTGCAAGGAGCAACTGGCGTTGGCCGTTCAGCTTGGCGATGATGTTCGTGGGCAGCGAGGGATGCTTGCAAAACATGGGGCTACCAGGGTCGGAGTAGACATCTTCATAGCTCCGGTCGAAGAGAATGTTGGGGGCAAGCTCAGGTTCAGAGGGCCTGATCGTCCAGACGCGGCTGCGTCGGGACTTCCACTGCGACTCGAACACGAGCGCCAAGTCGTCATCACACCATGCAAGGCCGCCGAACCTAGCGAGCAGGCATAGTGGCGTCAGGCATCTGCCACATACATCTCTCACAGTTCATCAAACTCCGCACCACAGAGCTGCAACCTGCAAGGTGACGCCATGAAAGAGTACATTGCACAAATGTTATCACTACCCTGCCCAATATCTCGAGATAGCAAAACCGAATGGAAGGTGGCGGGTAGTTTGGATGCAAGAGCAATGGTGTATCTTTGATTTTCATGCTTGTGGTGACGGAATTTGCCAAGTAATGGCCGGGTGGTAGTGCACTAAAGGTGTGCAGGGTATCACACACATCTGAGCCTGTGTAGCTTGTGTGGGGTGGGCCGCACCGCATGTCTGTGGCTGCAACCTTTGTGGGAGCCTGGTTCTCGGTTCCAAGTGAAAAATCGAAAGAATATGCTATGTCACGGGGCGACACGTCCGGGAACTTCTTGGGGTCGCCCTCGTCCTGTGCCTCCACCCATGTGAGGGTGCAAGGCTTGTCTGAGCGCCAGTCGATGGAGCGCGGACCCGTCCGAGTCGCGTCAAAGTCGATCGGCACGCTCGTGAGAAGGTTCAGGTCCGCAATTTCTCGGATGCACTTCCCCGCCCTGCTCACATGTATGCTCAGCTGTTGCCTTGCAGGACGCACAACACTTTGGCAGAAACAGCAGAAGTGATGGAGGACTCGACAACCGGCTGTTCCAATCCGTGTAACATGCGTGCGGTTGTTGGCATGCTGGAGCAGACACAAGCGATGGCTGCTGAAGCTGCTATGTACGATTGTTTATAACGACCATTAACAAAGACCATGGACGTGTGATGGTGATTAGGGTTGTCCAGCTAAATCCACAACATTATATGCATAACAACAGGGGTCGGGGCAAAAACCTACACAAGAATTTTTGATCCATTGAAGGGAGAAAAACAACCTTGTACCATAAATCCCAGTCCCTGCCTTATGACTGACGTGTATAACGGGTGACACGATGCAAAGGTGCGTATTCTCCACCAATTGCCACCGAAAGAACAAGCAAGTGGGGTGGATGAGAGACAGGCCGTCACAAAGGTGAAGCAGAAACACCTCAGCTGTATCCTCCAGATGTGCATGAGGCAATATATGATCTGTATCCTTGGTACAGAGCAGAGCGAAGCTCACCTGTCCCAAACTTGCCATGTCCGGGGAAACCGCCCACAAGGGAGTTCGTAAGAGAAGGGCCGGTTCATCCAGGACACCACAACAAACTGGCCATCTGGGGAGGCGTCACAGGCCACGTACATTCGGGGCGGGCCAAACTCCTTGCGAGTCTGTTGCGTGACGTCGATGACTTCCAGCGTGGATGTCGTCAGCCATTCAAACAGGTCCTCGTCGTACTGGCTCTGCTCACACACGGCCTCCTCTCACATGAACAGCACACCTTTCTCGCAAGAAAGGCAGCAGCAGTGCACGAAGCCTGATCTCACGAAGGAACGCCTTCTGCAGCTTATGACGAAAGGCCTATGCAGTGTGTAGAACTACATCCATGCATTTTCACAGGAAGGTGACCTCTGTGCTCCTAGAAGCATCGCCATTAATAAAAGTTCACATTTATGTCGACAAACATGCGGCTCAGTTGACGTGGAAAACAGCCTGCAGACATGCCGGCAGCCATGGGAGATGGGGACAGGCCGGCCATGTACGCGCTTGGTAATGACGCAAGGTCATATATTCCCACGTCATACATGATAAAGCGGCCGGGACAAGCAGATACGGTGTGGGAAATTGCTGGATACTTGCTCAGCTACAAATCAACCCTGAACTGATGTATAGGAGAAGCTGGCTTGCAGGCATTGTCCGGGCATACCTTGAGAAGGTCAGGATACGTTCGAGCTTGAGACACAGCACCGGTCGTGTTGTCCGAGATCTTGGGCCCGACGGGAGCATCAGGGGCTGTAGGCATGGGGCGGCGGTTGGAGGGGATGGTGCTGGTGATGATCGTGCCGTTATCTACCCAAACATAGTCTTCAAAGATCGCGTTCATCCCGGATGTCGCGCTGGACTCCACCAACCTTTTCGCCTGCGTACAGTCACGTGGTACGTGTCACATTTCAAGGCGCATACACGCGATCATGGACGTCAACTCACTCACGTTCAGATTGTACCATTCACACACTCCACGATGAACAAGCCATGTGCTTTGGTTTGCTCATGTCCCCAAGCAAGCCCCAGTGCGCGATTGGATGCCCGTCAAGAAACACAGAAAGGGACGAACGCTTCAAGACAAAGCGCAGCATCGTGGAGAGCGTTTATGCACGTCGCAATCGCATTCATCTGTAAATAATTGGACGCGCTCCTCAAGCCGAGGTGCAGTGCAATAACAACACCCGTATGTCACCGATGCACGCCCTCCCGCCCCCTCAGGTCATGCACATCCGGTTGTCTGCAGTCATCATTTTTTCTTTTGCTGAGTGCATTTGCACTCGGGGGGTAGCTTTTCGCATTGGAAACATATAGTCTACGTTGCAATCCGTGCGCAGCAGATTTTGCCACTCAAGATGCAACGCCGAGCAGAAGTACATGCCTGCAAGTAGCCGAACCTCTCCGCCCGACGATATTCACGACTGCAGACTATGTGACGCTTGTGCCCACTTGCACGTGGATTGGAAGAAACGTCGATCGAGATGTAAACTACAGTTTCTCAAAAACCAAAGATAGGTAGATGTGATTGTGTGCCACCAGCCGCCCATTCCCAAGTAGCTCTTAAGGTTGCCAATGTCCATGTGAATACGTTGGTGTTGTAAAACGATGCATCAGCCGCACCTGCAGGTCATCCACCGAGGCAACCCACAGCTCCAGAGGATGGCGAGGGGGGTCGCTGGCCCCGCCCGCGCTTCGCAGCGTGAAAGCAAAGTGCTTGCCGTCAGGGCTCCAGCGCACGTAGTTGATCACCATGGAGTCTGGAATTCCAAGCACCTTGTGCTCCGGGAGGTCCGAGATGAAAGCCGTTTCGGCCATGTCTGCGGAGTATTTGACAATGGCGAGGCTCACAGAGTGCCCCATGCGCGAGCGTGCGCAGATGTCAGGGTCAATTCTCAGCCCTGCCAGCTTGAGCTCCGGCCTCATGAGCTCCCTGATTGAGGGATACAGCGAAGTTCGGCCGATCTTTAGGATCTGTGATGCAGGAACATTTGTTCAAGTGACCCACGCGCATGCGCCTTAACCATCAATTGACGTATCGGCAGAGAGCACCCTTGAGCTTTATAACCTGCACTGACTCGGCGAGACTGGTGGTTGCTGCAGAACGTCCTGTCATGTTTCAATGCTGGCAATGTCAAATGCTTGCAACACGGACTTGCACAGCATATGATAGCAGGTAGCGCATTGCACGATACATCTTGGTGGGGTATTTTACCTGGGACCGGTCAGGCGAAAAAGCATACGATGGCGTGACAGGGGCATCCAGAACGTCTTGAATGTCTTGTGATGGCAACTGGTAGCCATCTCTTGTGTCGTTACTCTCTGCGATGATGGTCAACAACGATTGAGAAACTGTAACTGTACAAATAAACTGCATAATTGCCCAAAACACGCGCGCAGCCCATGGCGGCATTGCTTAATGCTGTTCGACCCTAACTCACAGATGTTGCCGATCACAGATGTTGCCGAGCAAACCAACGCAGTCTGGACACTCTTTCTCCAGCTCCTACAATGATCTGCACATTTATATTTCTTCTTGATATTCCCACGTATGACCTCAGATCCTCCAAGTAGATGGCTGAGGGCGCCCAGGCTTTCACGGCGAAAGCAGGTAGGGCCGCGCACGCGCAGCAAGAAATGCACCAATCTCTTATCCTGGTGCACAACACTGTATAGGAGTCGTTTTTGCTTGCGCACCTCCTTCTTTAGCTAATACTGCATCCAGTCTCACAGGTCTTGGCACCCCAGACAGCTTTTGCGCAAGCCAGGGTAGCCTCCTTCCTGAACTTTCAAGGCCCCACATCCTGCGAGATACAGGAAGGAGAAATTTATGCGGGCAACATGCAGACGTTTGACATGCTGACAGGAACGGCTTTACAGGCATGTTTCTACACCATTTGCCAGGCTAGCACAGTAACAAACGTACACCCGCCCAACGTATGTACCTGATGTCACGAAGAAACAACGATACAGCAGCTTACGCATGTGGCTTTCTAACTTGCGACTGCACGCGACGCAAAGGAAGTGATCCATGTCAGTAAAGTGCTGAGCTATCTGAGATATCGCAGGATACTACAACCCCTTGAAAAAGTCTTTGGTAGAAACTTTCGCAAAGGCTTTGCCAAAGGCTGTGCCAAAGCAGACAAGGATGCGTCCATCCGTAGACACTTGGAACGAAACTGTGCTTGGATCCATCACAACTGGCATCGTAATTGTCCATCGCATCTCCAGCAAACAGCATTTTTTGGTTTCTTGGCACCAGTCCCAGCATCTTTCGCACTCAATGACATACTACAACTCTCCCGACGGTCCTTTGGACCCCGAAGTTGACTTGGATCTTACCAGCGAACACCTGAACAATTTGGATGGTGTTGAGCTGAAGAGCACCTTGAAGGTAGCACTCTCGGAGACTGAACGGCTGCGCGAGCCGGGTTAACGTACCTTATTTTGCAAGCTAGCGGAGCGTACATAGTGGTTCTGTCGACCATGTTGCAGCAAGAGGGTTTCGTCTGGTGTGATGAGGAATCGGCTCGTTTGGTGAAACTTTCCATTTCTGCTCAGGCAATTGTACCGTAATTTACGTTTGCATCGTCTCGCAACCTGAGTGCATGAGCGCCACGTCGCTCGTGAAGTGACAGCTTTGCATTCCCGCTATCACATCATGTTGCTTCTAAACTGACTGGTGTAGTTCGCGCAGTTTTTGGACCTCACTGCGAACAGGCTGAAAGCTGTTGATTTCCGGATTCTTGCATTACCTGGTGCGCATTATGTTTGAGAAGTCGCTGCTGGGTCGAGGGCGTCTAAGCCTGCAACGCTTCATGTCGAGTTTTCACATGATGAACCTTGCAGCTGCCATGCAAGCAAACGTGCTGACTCCCGTTGTCCTGGTGTTTACAAGCACATTGTATATGCTTCAACTGAGACTCTCGGTGTTACTTCCCCGCCTGGTGTTGCTTGGGACCCACGAAGCATGCTGCTCTCCTGGTCTCCCCACTGGTTGTCTACCCTCTTCTGCCATACCAAACTGTGAGGATGGCTGGAATTTAGTGATAACAGTCTCCTTGAAGTCGAGGCCGTGAATGTCTCAATCCTGCTGTGGCATGTGCAGGTCTGGAGGTCCTCTCGCTCCGGCAGAACCTCTTGACAGATGTCTCTGCACTCTCAGATGCATCATGCAAGGCCACCTTGCGTGAGCTTGTGCTGCACGATAACAAGGTCACCCAGATTCCAGACTTGTCCGGCTTCACAGCCTTCACACGCCTGGAGTTCTCGTACAACGAGGTGACCTCCTCAAAACACACTGTTTGCAGATTTACCCACACCGCGTGGTGGTGAAAGGGCAAAGGAAGTGTATTTTCCTGCTCTTTGCACTGAAAGGAATGTTGGCAATGGGTGCAGTTTTCTCAGGCGTGTGAACATCCTAAAGCTGAACACTCGCAATCCTTCAGGGCAGCAGCAGTTCCAACCACACATTAAATGCCTCAACTTGCCGATCAGGAGCATTTGGATGCGATGCGCCGAACTCATTGGCATCCCGTACATATACCATATGTGTTCTTCATCATACCGCAGGAACGCATGCCCAGCTTTCATTGGTGTTGGAAATTGCGTTCATTACAGGTTTCATTAACTACAATGAGTCAGTGCAGGTCCGCAGCCTGGAACCATTGAGATTGGTGGACAGCTCGAACTTGGTAGAATTGTATGTGGCCGTCAACAAGGTAACAGAAATAGCCGGCATCAGCCATTGCACCAAGCTGCAGATTCTGGAGCTTGGATCTAATCGCTTGCGGGTATGCTCCAGGTCCATGAGGTTCTGACTGTGTTCTGTTGTTTACCATTGCCACGCTTGCCTCAGGAGAGCCGTCTTCTCTATCGTCAGAGGCGCCCATGTCTCAATTGTGCAAACAGCATTGCGTCGCCTGCATGTATGACTGAAGACTTTCGCAAGCGCCAAACTTTCCAGTTATGTTTGTCATTGGCAGTGACTTGTACATCACACCTACGGATGACATTCCGTGTCTCACTCACGTGTGCTGCATTCTGTCAATCTTTCATCAATGCGCCTGGAAACAGGCCAGCCTCACGCATGTACACCCATCCATCACCGTTGGAGATGATGATTATGAACATTTCTATTTTTGACACCACCCCAGCCAAATGAATCGATGTGGCAAATGCAATATGGGAATGTCCTGCTCAGAGAAAGTTGTTCAACCTGTCAGTAAATGTCACGCATGTCTTCCCAGTTGTGTCTGTACGCACGTCAGCATGGGCATGGCACGACGGTCAACCGACCCATTGCACAATGCCGAGTGTGGCATTCAATTAGAACACCAGCAAAGTAATCACGTTTGAAAGCTTCGACTTCACAACTGTTGTTGCTCCCTTCCTGATCGATGCCAATTGTTCTGTAATCCCAGGTATGGATTTGGCCGATGCAGTCAGTGCATGGGCCGTGCATGCTTTCCATGGCTTGTTTTGCGCCAGCTTCATGCCGTGATTTCTCGGGCATGGGGCTTGAATGAACAACTGACTGGGACTCGTGTCGAATAGGAGATTTCTGGCTTGGAAACCCTAGTCGAGCTCCAGCAGCTGTGGTTGGGTCGGAACCGCATCACGGCCATACAGAATCTCAGCACTCTCACGAATTTGCGCCAGCTCAGCCTTCAGTCAAACCGCCTTGAAAGCATGAAGGTTTGTTCCTAATGTGACATGCTGTCATTGCGGCCCTCTTTTCTATATCATCATCTCTAAGACTCTGCACGTCATTCCACATACACAGACATATTTGCATTGGCTTCAAGACACGTTTGGGTGAGTGTCTTGTGTCTGCATGCGGTATCATACCCTTGTCTCCTTTTTACCGACATGTCTGTATACCACATTGCTCTGCAAATTGGCCACTTCCTATGCAAGGCGCCACATGATGCGACAAATGCGCCTTCAGGGCGTCATACCGTACTCCAGACAAGAACAGGAAGGAAGCATATTGCAACGCAGGTGGTCTGGCCGATAGGCGTTCATGATTCAGTCTATGCAATTTTCAGACTGATGAACATGGAAAATGCAACCCTGGTTTTTTTTGGTCCATGTTTTGCTGCTTGCCATATTGTATGCTTCATCACATTCATGGCGAGCTAAGTTTTCATGCAACTGGCGATTTGCAGGGTGTTGGAGTCTTGTGTGGATTAGAGGAGCTTTACTTGAGCGACAATGGAATCAAGCAAATGGAGGATCTTGAGAACATTACGAGCCTCAAGGTGTTGGACCTGGCTCATAACGGTATCACCAAGGTGCGCCCGGCTTCAGTGTTTGCGCTTCTCATAAGTCTTGTGCCTGTTTGCTAGGCAGCGCATGTGAGCTCGACATTTGGCTCACATTGCTGCTGCAGTTTCTGCAGTCAGATTGCTGGTTTTTGTCATTCGATTTGTTGGTGTGGTAAGATAACGAGCTTTTATCCCCAGGTCGTGCATTACAGCAACACCCCTTGACGTGGTATTTGCTCATCATCCTTCTGCATTTGACGGTCACAAGTATGCTGACAGCAATATTGCTAGGTGCAGGTTGAGGGCCTGGCAAACCAAACTGAACTGACCGATCTATGGATGAACGATAACCCAATTGAGGACTTGGACCACCTAGACAAAGCATTGTTGAGCTGCAAGAGTGTTCTTGCAACTCTTTACTTGGAGAACTCCCCAGCATCCAAATCCAAGGCGTATCTGCATATCATGAAAGCAATGCTTCCCGCGCTAGAGTATCTAGACAGCACTGCCATCCAGAGGTGACACCAAGCTTGGCAATTAGGCAGGCATGATTACGCCATGATTACGCCATGATTACGCTTTCATATGTGTATCGGTATTATTTGTGGAACCAATGCTTTCAAAGATGATTCCCAGATGTCACATTTGCAGCAGCCGCTCTCGTAACAAAGCGCTTGGGGTATTGATCCGTTAGGCAGCCATGTATGCTGCATTGGATGTCAAGGATCAGGCAGGATCGAGCTGGTGCCGTGTACTTTAGCTGCAGTTATTGCAGACATGTTATCATTCACGTTACCCTTTAGGTAGCCATGTATTTTTGGAATTATGAATCTCAGGATACTTGATATGAACATTTTCCTCCCTGTGGGTGTGGGGCTGGTCACGTCCGGGCATTCCTTCGCCTGCTTTTGTGCTATTGCTTCATCTTCTCCCCACATGACAGTATCTTGGGGCCTGTCTTTGACGCTTTCTCTAAGCAACCCCCCTAGTCTTGTGCGCTTTGTTGCTGAGTGCCCACTCTTCCATTTTAGGCGTGGCTTCTGCACGCGGACATCCTTCCTCCTTGTGTTGTTTAGGCGCGAGATCAAGCTTTGGCTGTCTCGCCCGTTGTCAACGCTGCCCTTTGGGCTGACGTGTTCGTATTTGTATTAAATACATCTCTGTTACAATTACATACATCAAATTGATGAGAATACATGTCCAAAACGTCATTCTACATCATTTGACAGCATGTCCGTCCCGTTCCTCAATCAAAACAGTTGTTCTGACACCCTTGCATGGAGCCATACGTGCGTTGTCATACTACACTTTGATGAGCCCTCTTGTTTGCGCATTCTAGCTTGAAGTATACAAACTTGGGAGCCAAGGTCATGCAGTCTGCAGATCCTGCACTAAGGCATCATGCGCTTGACGCCACGGCATCATTGAGCTCCGGAATGACCTTGAACAGGTCCTGCGCAAGGCCGTAGTCTGCGACCTGAAAAATGGGCGCTTCCGGGTCTGTGTTGATAGCAACAATAACCTTGGAATCTTTCATGCCTGCCAAATGCTGAATTGCCCCTGAGATGCCAACGGCAATATAGAGCTCAGGCGCCACGACTTTTCCCGTCTGTCCAACCTGCAAGTATCACACACTCTGTCTCAAATGCACGAAGAGCCATGAACAGCCTTCGCCACCAACCTTGAGTTGCAATCGACATTGCCTACAGATGCACATCATCCATCAGGGCTGACCAGGTGAGTTCCCACTAAAACAAGTGTCTTGCTGCGCAGCTAGTACCGCGCTTGACGCAAATGCTTAGGCATAGAGGTTTGAGATTGTTGATAGTGCAGCAAGACAAGCGCTGAATGAAACAGCGTACACAGGAGGCCCACCTGCAGCTCATTTGGCGCCATTCCCGCGTCGACCGCGGCACGCGAAGCGCCAACTGCACCTCCCAAAGCATCAGCCAGCCGTTCAAGCATCTGGAAATTTTCAGACGACTTGAGAGCCCGCCCCCCCGAAATGACCACCCGAGCGCTTCCCAGCTCTGGGCGGCCCCCACCTTGACGTCTTCTCGAACCCATTCGCTTTGTCGCCCCTGAAATGCTGCCTGAAGCACCAGTGAATCACATTGCTTGAGATATGATCACGCTTGATCGTTTGTGGTCCTGGAGACAGGCCTTTTGCGACAATGTGTCCTTGCATGTCCGGATGCGTGTCAAACCACAGGGGGCATGCATTGTAAGCATGCAGACCACCACTAAGCAGGCTGACGAGAGTGACTTACAGTATGGTCCCTGGATGTAAAGGTAGCCAGCTGCCTCTAGTCTCTAGGTCATCTTCAATCAAAGACGCGTCCAGTCACACGACCGATTGACTTTGCCCACCATCACAAACGTGCCACAGAGTATTCGGTTAAAGTGCTTTCTCTCTTTACAGGCTATCTGTGATACCCCCTCCTACATTGGCTGTGCAGGCCTACGCTCAAACGCATGCTGTTCTGAAGCACTGTAGGACCGCATTGAAACTTGGTGCCATGGTTGCAATCTTGCAAAAGCTTGCAGCGCACCTCAGCTGAGGCGAGCTCTTCATCTGACACATTCTCGAGTGGTACGGACGTGCTGGTTATCTCACATGACGCGAACGATGTTGGCCGCACTGTTAGTAGTCTTGGCCCGTTCCCAACAAACTGTACCGTTGCAATTGCATTGCCTGCGTATATTGGTCGCTGAAATGTTGTGTTGTCGTCGACTGCGATGACATCTGTGATGGGTTGGACGTTCAACAGCGCTGCTGTCCGGGGCAGTATATCCTTTCCAAACGTGGAAGCTGGCATCAGACAAGCATTGTAGCCCCGCCTGCATGTCAAATTCAAGCTCACAGAACTGATCACCATTGTGCAGTTCGCGCTTGCATTAGCGCCCACTTGAGGCCCTCTTGACTTACAAGCACGCTTCTAAAGTGAAGGTCCCTAACTTGGCAAGGAAATGCCATATTGTTTGGTACAATGAGCAAGTGCCCTTGATTGCACCTCTAGCCACGACCTTCATTCATGTTATCGCGAGACACATGGATACCATGGGGCACCATTGTTATTATGTAGCACCGAATCATGATAGCATTGACTAAATCCCGGGCGGTGTATGTAGTGTTCAACAAAAAGAGTCGAAAAGCCCCTCCGGAACCCTACATCCAAGTAAGTGGCAAACAGTCCACGTTGATTGCAACCTTAATCACTTTAGCTAGTACCAAAAAGGCACTACTTTACAGCCCCAAAACGCACCGCGCATTAATTTTCGAGCATTGCCATGCATTGCATGCATGGTTACAGCTAAGACAGGTTCAAACATTACAGGCGCAGGTCAGGTAATCTGTTGCCCTGAGTATCCTTCGGAAATAACAAAGGTAGAACGATAGTACGAGAAAGCCGACGTAAGTACTGCTTGCGTTCACTCACGCAGGGGCACATTATCAACTCAAACCCTGTTAAATCAGCACCACCTATGCGCATGTCTTTACTCCATCACAACCTGAGAAGTCAATAGAACGAATACATACTGCAGGATACTACACAGGCCTTCCCCGTATGCGCAAACTCCCACGCCTTAGGGACGGTACGCACCCCGACATCACTTGGCACAGCAAAGCGCTCATCGGACCTGCAAGGCAGTGACTGAGAGAAGAACTCTGTGCCACCAGCACTTTAGATATCCCTTCTAGCTTGGCTGCAGTGGATGCAGCTTGCAATGGGGATGCACCTGCTACCAGTATTTCGACGGGCTCGCCCAGCGAGGTTGCTGCTGTGACGGATGAAAGTGTGCCCTTCGCCAGGGTACCTTCTGAATGCTCTGCCACTACCAACGTGGCCATACCCCTTGCGATGGACTGACGACGGAAACCCACAGCTTGCCTCACATTTGCTTTGCAACTCAGCTCTGATAATTGCTCAGCGCACACGCGCGCAATTTGCCGTACTCCTATCATGGCCAGCGTTCTCCCAGAAGTTGCCAAAATGTCATCGGAAATCCCAAAACTTGCTTCACAGCCCTTACGCACGGCGTGCGAAGTATAGCCTTTGCCAAAGCCTTTGCGTTCCAATCCACGTAGATGATGCCTGAGTGACGCAGCATGTGACATGTCCTCATCATCATGAGAACGAGACGGGTCCCTCACGACGTTGGCTGCGTTACCGACAGGACACACGTAACATATTTCTGTCGTTGATGTGAGAACGCACACATCATCGTGCTTGTACTTATTGGCGTACGAGGTGGCAGTCTCACGCCTCATTATGTCGTGGACGTTTGACGTTTCACTTCCGCATACAAAATATCGCGCGTTTGTTCCTCGTACGCGCATGTTTTTCACCAACCGTTGCTCAAACATACATGTTCTTAGCACTATCCCTGTCAAATAACGCTTGCCTCGCCAGTCGAATTCAAACCTTCGTGCTTTGAACCGTCATCATGGGCACTGGTCCATTTCATATTAACTCAGCAACTCGACAAAACGTCGAAGGTGCGAAATTCATCATCATTCTAAGTTGTATAATCATGGTAATCATCGTGTTTATGATTCGTTGAGCATGCGGGAGTCGACTTCTGTCCACTGCCTCAACACAGTCTCCTCCACGCAAAATGCAACGGCCGTGTTAGAATGTTGCTTGCTCAGAAACAGAAAAAAATGCCGTTCTAGTAAAATTTATACTATTGTAGGCAACATAAGTCGAGCTGGGGACGTCGGACGAAGCATGCCCTGGATGTTGACGTAAAATTGCGGGTCTGACTGCACGAGGGTGGTCCTGCGTCGACACATCAGCCAAACTGTGGATGGTGCGCACATTTGCATGTTGTAAACGCGCAACCATGTCCCAGTATCGTTATGAAATTTCTATTTGAAAGTGCATGTGTTTCTGGAGAAGAGCAAATGCTCTGCTGCTCCGTAAGTGCCCATACCTCTCGCCTGGGGGTGAAGTCTGTCACATGTAGGGCGGTTGTTGGGACTTGTCCGTGTCATACTGCTGGCAAGACCCGTCTGTGCACATCTAGAGGTTGATCTGCGAATACGAAGTATTCAAACGCACTCATGCAACCACTTACAGGTGTGAGCGCACGACGAGCAACGTGTCCACATGCGGCGAGGCCATCAGGCTACTTGCCTCAACCTGGCAGGAGAGAAGTCAACAAGCCTCTGCCCTCCACAAGCAACACCACACCGTCTGCACTGGGAGGCGCTGCTGCCCCACTCACGATCGACGCGCCACCAGTGCCTACAAGCATACATGACGTCCAGAACGGTCGTATCCTTGGATTCGGGGCGGACCTCGCACAGGACCACCCGGGATTCCATGACGCTGAGTACAAGACAAGGCGAAGTTGGATATCCCAGCTTGCCAAATCCCATGTCATGTATGCTCTTGTATTGCCATGCATGCCCAACCACTTACTGTTGTCAGAGCGTCCGTTTGGTACCTGTGTGCAAATGCACGGCTTTTCTCGAGGTGCGTGGCCATGTGTGCGGTTTGAGAACATTTTCCTCTGACACCCCTCTTATGTTTTCAATGGTTTTTGGAAATTGGGCTCCTGCAGAACTCTCTGACGTCGGCTAGAGTTGTTGGCCACGCTTTCTTTTGTTTCGGCAAAGCATGCCGCACACTTCTCCATCCCCTCTGTGTAAATTTCATCGTGATGATCGCTACAATGGTCCCGTATCGTCTGTTCCCATAAAGTTACGTGCATGCACGATTTTCTTCTGGGTTGCTAAACAACCTGACCCCCATGCACATGGAGGAACCTATCAAATTGTTTGGTCTGATCTCTTGATGATCACGTGCTGTGTTATCCAGCAGTTAAGTACCTGGCGACATCTTGAGCAGCCTGTCCAGCCAATCAGCAGTGATGCAGTAGTCCACTTAGGGAATCCTTTTGACTTGACAGGACAAAGATGGCGAGCCTCATTTTGCGCAAACTAACGACATGTCGCATGCAGAGGCACGCCGATTCCAGAGATAGAGTACTTGCCAGAGGAAAAAGAGACATGGAAGGTAGTCATGCACCGGCTGGAGCACCTGATACCCAAGCTTGGCTGCAAAGAGTTTGTCGATTCGTACAACAAGTTTGGCTTCAGCTCTTATGTGGTCCCTCAACTGCAGGATATTCATTTACGCCTGCAGGATGCCACTGGCTGGAATATTCGTCCCGTGGCTGGGCTGATGCACCCCAGGGACTTTTTGAATGGCCTCGCATTCAAATACTTTCACTCAACGCAGTATATGCGGCACCACAGCAACCCGATGTACACTCCAGAGCCAGACCTGTGCCATGAAGTCCTTGGTATTTCCCCCTTCCATGGCCCCAGCCAAGCTCAACCATTTGTTTTAATTTCGAATCATTGATGACGGCCCGTTTTACAGCCGTGCAACTAAACGTTTGGATCTCATTCATCGATTCATGGCTGTGAAAGATAAATCATCATCGTGTTTTTAGAACCATGATTAGCTCTGAAGTTGTTCATGTGACACCTGCACCTCTCTGAAAATGCTCGGAGCAGCGCAACGCTGAGCACACCCTTGGTTCAGCTGCCATCGAAGAAGAAAATCAAGTTAAATTTTGAGTGCCAGTTGAAGTTCGAGAACGCAGCCAATGCACATCTTGCAGAAGGCTGTAATGCCGCAGTGCCGTTTGATGGAACTGTCTCCTGCTCATCTGGTTTCAGAGGTGCTGGAAATGCCGCAACAATTGAGATAGGTGCAGGTCACATGCCCATGCTTTTGAACACAGACCTCTGTGAGCTGGTGGAAGCCATCGGTCGGGCATCACTAGGTGCTACAGAAAAGGAGATATGGCATCTCACCAAAGTCTACTGGTACACAGTGGAGTTTGGGGTGGTGCGACAATCAGGGGACATCAAAGCATTTGGTGCTGGGATCCTTTCCAGGTGTGCCCTCTCCTCAGAGCATCATGTGCCTTGATTTCTAGGTATTGCATTGCTTTGGCAAGTAGTCTTTGACTCCAACATCTCCTAGTCTGCTGATGTTGCCACGGGTACGAAAGCTGTATAACTCGATCAAAAGAAGTTCCCGGTTTGGTAGGCAAATTATGTGACATGCAACCCTGTGCAACAGGCGCATTCCTAATGACCTGCATGCATCAATATATTCGTGATGCTGCATTTCTTCACGTGCTTCCTCAATTGCAGTTATGGGGAACTGGAGTGGATGGGATCAGGCAAGGCTGCTGTTGAGCCTTTGGACCCATGGGCACCTCAGCCCAAGATGAGCTACAAGGATGGGTTCCAGAAAAAGTATTTCAGCCTTGATAGCTTCCATCAAGGTGCCGCTCTGCTAAAGGACTACGCCGCAAATATGGAGAGATTGCGGGCTCCAACAGCGGGAAGGTGAATCTGGGGATGAAGTAAGCTGGCATAGCCACTTTGTTTTATTTCTCAAAGAGATGGTGTACCATAGAAGTGTGTCACAGCGAGTGAAGTGGGACCACCTTGCCATAGATGCAAAGTGGATATTGCCAGGCTGTAGAACAGATATGTTTGTATGCTGTCCTGTTCCTGGTCATAAAGGTAATTGCTGCTTGTTGAGACATGGCATGCAGAAGCAATATGTATCTTGCTGAAAGCACGGGACTAAAGGTGGTCGGCGCTTTGATGCAACTTGCTTGAGGTTGTACGGGTTTATAAGGGTTTCAATCACCGACTGTAACTCATTAGCCAAGACAACAAATGCTTCATTGTATCCAAACGACTAGCGGCAATAGCAAAAATGTTAAGAACAGGCTGGAGGAAAGTGACATCTGAGCACGTGTAATACGCGTAGAATACCGGGTCCAGTGATGTGGCCATAGCGGGCTTGTTGTGTAGCTTCTTATAATTTGATGGTTGGCGGTGAGAATGAGGAGATGTGAAACAAGGGTTCATATCAACCAGCGTTTTACAGAGACGTCTAGCATCACTTAGCTTACACTGTATATCTCAGTGATGTGAATTTGCTGCACGCAGTTTCTCGCAAACTTTGTTTCACCTGAATACACCATACTTTATGGCCATGCGTGCCTCAACGCGAACTGGATGAGTGCTTACAAACGGTTCTGTAATGATAACAGCCCTTGACATGTGGCATGCAAATGCTACTCTGATAAAGAGGTTTGTACAAGTAGTTCATAAAGTACATTTGAGTCCGCCCAAAACCCTGTGCAGGGTTTTCAACCAACTTGACTCATTTTCGCTCTGGACTCGTACCCCTGTCCGGCAAAATAAGAAGCTATATGTTCCTTTCGGCATGTGATTCATGCTGCATCATCCCTGGCATGGCCAAATATTGCCCCGCAAGTTGCAGATGCTAAATCATCTTCGGCCGTGCACATAATCTGCAAATGTGATCAAGCCCGAAGCATAGTACAGATGCTCATAGATCATGTACAGCGTTGCTGAAAAATACACCAGAACGCCAATCGATATTGACATCCACAAGTAGTCCTTGAAATCCCCCTGCAATGATAGGGTCGGTCAGAGATCGGGCTAGAAGCATCACGAGTGGCACATGCTTTCCATGCAAGCGAAGTGTTCACTAGACAAGTGAAGAGGGGTCGTTAAAAGGCAAAAGCATGTCGAGACTAGTAGCGCACACCAGTCTGCTGGGTGACTGTCTTGATGGTGGGGTTCCAAATCGAACCAAGCCCACATACCATTGCTTCAGACCCAAGATGCTGTACAGCATTCGCACTGCGTTCAAAGCATTGTGCGTTTGACAACTTCAACGTGCTTGGTGCTTCTTTCACATGTGTTGCACACAAGCTCGGATGACAAGGGGTAAACATAAGTCGACTTGGCACAACGTTGTGCAGCCGAAACTTCATTTGATATCTTGCAGAATTTCCCAACCTTGGCGTACCTCATCGCATGCAGGACGCGACAGGGACCGAAAGGGAAGTGAAACCCTGACAATACGACGCTAGAAAGTGCTCGAAGCCGTTCCAGGAGCATAAAAACTATGATTGAATTATTAAAATAAAAATCACAGCTGGCTTTCAGAAGACGGTGGCAATTGTACGCAGCAGTGTTGGGTTACACACGATAAGGTGAACACATGTTGAAGGTCGGTAACACCAGCTCATCACGGGTAAGAGGTATTGAGCAAGAGCGAGCCACGCACCTCGGATTCAGGTAGTAGGAATTTGGACGCAACTTCTATCCAGGACTTCGATACAGGTTTCTGATGATGCCCGTCAATTTCATCGTCACTGCCGTTTCGCCCCTTCGGCAGGCAAGCGACGGTATGGTAGGAAACACGACCACGATTTCTCGCATACGATCTTGTTGAATCTGCGTGATTCCCATGTTTCGAGATTTTTTGGAGCTGAGGCGCTACTACTTGGCGACACATAGTCACAGTGTCATCGCTCGCAAACAGTTGATAGATGCGAGAACCAGAGCTTGCAAGGAAACGCAGGGTTGCACTTGGCAGTGGGCATATGTATTGATCGGTGGCCCACTTTGACGAATCCCTGTGACACTATTCGGTGTCACTGGTAGCCACTACCACTCACAGGTTCCCGCGTCTATTGAAAGTCACATTTACATCAGGTATCGATATTTTCGAGGGGCATGGAGAACCATAATCTTATTTATTACAAGCAAGGCATGTGGATGGCATGCAGAATTTGCAGAGTTCGTGGTGCGTCTGATGAGGTGTTACAGGCGTGAGACGACATTGCTTTCCATCCCCACAGCTTCGCAATACCATTGATATGCAGGATGACATTCAGAAAATCTCGTTTTTGCTTCCGAAGAAAATGATAGCTTTACAAGCGTAGCACATCAATTTAACTGATACAGGTTCTCAGTCGACGGTTAGACGAGGTGTGCAGGCACCATGCTTACCACTGATAAAACACAGCTGAAAATGTAAACAGCATGTAAACCACGATGCTTGCATTGCAACCACTGTCTGTAAAGTTTGTAGCGCAAGTGTGACATGACAGTCGACCTACAGAACTTGATGCACAGCGCAAGACACAGCATATCAATCAATGTTTATCGTTTGGTCTTCTTTCATGTAATGTTGCGATTACGGTGAAATTTGACACCTGCGATGGCAGCTTTTCCTGCAATTCATACATGTGCGAATCGAGATTTGGCTGGCAACTCTAACGCCCACTGCTTCGATGCAGCGTTAGAGGTGATAAAAATGAGTTTGAAATTTAATTTCGCAAACGTTTGCACTGATTGATACGCCGGCTGTTCTTGCGGGGCAAAACGCATTCCAGGTTGCAGGTTGACGATGTCAGGGTTCGACACCGACTTTCTCAAACAGACAGTGGGTGAGGCCTTGTCTCGAGGCGTGGCTGCTGCCATAGCTGCTCAGCCCAACGATCCAGTGGAGTTTCTTGGGAAGTGGTTGCATACCTATGTCAAGAATGGGCAAGTAGACTCGGCCTTTGCAGCTGAGAAAGCAGCTGAGACTGGAAACTTGAACCAGCAGGTTGCCAACGCTGCTGAAATCGCCAAGCTGCGAGAAGTCTCATCAGCTGAAAAGCAAGCGGCTCTTCAGCATGTGCGCACACATCACAACTTGAACCACACCCATGTCCTGCGTCGCCCTGTCGCGCTAATCATGAGGTATTGCATGTCTGCGTCAGGTCGCTTCTGCGAGCAATGAAACCCAACCACACAAAGAACAAGCAAACACAAACAGGGACCGGCTGCCTCGCAGATTGCCAACTCAGATGCCTATCCCCTCGAGATCTGGAAGACTGCCACGGATATGATCATGCAGTTTTGCAATGTATCGAGCACATACGTTGCTGTGGTGACCACTGCCGAGGAGCCTGACTATACATGGCCGGAAGATGAGGACGCCGCAGGGGACGGTTCCGGGTCCAAGGAAACCGATGATGAGGCTGAGGAGAATCCCCCAGCAAAGCCTGAGGCTGAGGCCGGGGACGTGGAGCCAGAGGTGTGTTCAGCTTGCCGAGGTGTGGTTGCTTGAGGCTGCATGCGTTATTGTGGCTGCGCTTCTTGTCATGCTGGGTGGGGAGGTGGTGGCTGCAATGGCTGAGAACGTTGTCGTAGGCCTTCGCAGGCGCTGTTCGTCAATGAGAGTGCCACACAATTAGCATCAGACCAACATGGTCGCTCCCACGACGCCCAACATGTCGTACATTGTCCGGACTTTACAGGAGCTGAATTTTCTTAACCTTTGATCTCGGTCCCCAACTCTGTCACAGGCTTTGGCATCAGCCGTGCAAGATGTTGAGACGAGCTGTTTATGTCCATGGCGGACCTTTTTGCCGAGCACCCTTTACGTCCGTGAAAGACATGAAACACTCGTTATGTCCATGACGGACTATCTTGTCGAGTTGCATTGTCTATGTGGATGTGGTAGTCTGAAACTAAACTATACTTCACCACGTCAACTTTACTCCTTTGCTCCAGTCACAAGATGCACAAGCCACATCGCACAAAGGACGATATGTAATATCACTTGCTGATGAAATGCCTTGCATTGCGTGAATCAGGTTGCAATGATGATAGCTCAAAAAAATTGTGATGTGCCTGTGGCCGGCCTGATTCCAGCATATGGACGAACGTAGGCAGAGCAGCAAAGCAATGATGGGCCGGCAAAGCCACTGGTCGACCCGGAAACAGTTGTCAAGGCAAGCTGGAACTACAAATCGCATCATCTGGAATACGTCGTAGCTGCTCCAGAGCACCAGAGCCCCATTCTGTCGAAGATGCGCACTCTAAAGCGCCCCCCACCTCCTCCAGAGGATGCCGACGAGGGGTACAAAGCGCCCCCGGTCCCTGTGACGATGCGCATACTGGATGAAAACCTCCCAAGCTTGCACGTGCCATGCACGGCAGACGAGCCTCGCATGGTGTACTTCAATGAATTCCCTGCCCTGGGGGGCTACTTTGCAGCTGCCACGGTCCAACAGAGCGGAAAGTACAGCAGCGTCATTGGCTGCGACACCTTGGTTCCGCACGGCAGCGCTCAGGAGATCAGCCAGAAGGATAGAGACTTCATCTGGGAGATTGCACGGAAAGTTGCTGCGCGGTTGGACGACATCATTGAACGCAGAGTTGCGGCACGGGCAGACAGTACTGTCCTGGAACAAAACGCCGAGTTGAAGGCGGCACTGCAGGCGATTCGAAACCCACAAGCGCCTGAGAGCAGCGAAGGCACGGCTGCTGAAGCCCCACCGCCACCTGCTACCGATGCCGCGCCTGCTGAGCCTGAGACAGAGGAGACAGAACCTGAGCCTGCAGCAGCCGAGGAAGGCAGCGTCGTGGATCCTGTCAAAGTGATTGAGACACTTACCAAGCGGGTAACTTCCCTCAATTGCATGCACACAAATTCACAAATCAAAATGCTTGTGTAGATCAGTCATGTACTAATTGTTTGCGTTCGCAATTGCTCTTCACCACGGATGGTGTCATCACGGGGCCTTCAAGGGGATCTGGGCGTGTTGCCATTTCATAACAGCAAGAGGACTGTTTGATGGTACTTTTCAAGGCTTTATTGAAAGATTTAAACAACTACGGTGGGATTTGTACCTGTATGATGATGATCTTGTATCTTGTCACAACACCACCACATCCACATGGACATTGGCAACTCCACTTACTGCTTGAAAATCATGCTGGGTTTCATGCTGACTCGATTTCATTTCTGAGTAGCCTCAAGAGTCACAAGTGATTGGCACCGCACGCTGCGTTGTTGAACAGAAGATAAGAGGTGCCCAGGCATTCATGACGCCCCGCTGTCGGCCAGCAGCTTTTTGCCGCAGGCCCTGAGGCGGCCAACCTGGCACCGTCCTCTTCTAACCTGGAGGCGGGGCTGGCTGCTCCCAGTTCGGCTCGGAGCCCCATGGTGCCTCAATCGGGGGACCTGTCCGCTCCTGAGTTTGAACGTCAGTTCACGAGTGCAATTGATTGAGTATTGCATGAGCATTAAACGTGTGCAGATTGCTAAACTCGAGAAAGAGGAGACAAAACTGCAAGTGGTCACAGAGGAAGCAACAAAGCAGGTGGCATTGGAGACCGCATGCATGGCGGAGGTCAAATCCCGTTTGGAGGCAGTAAAGGATGACGCTCTCAAAGAGCTCAAGTCCTACATCACCTCACCTCATGCAACGTTTCACATCCTGAAAGCTGCATTTCATCTGCTGGAGCAAGAACCCTCGACGTTTGCTACTTGGAACCTTGCCTTGTACGCCGACCCCCACCATCATGCAAAGTGAACATATTTTGTGCTACGCTTTGAGTTTGAACCCCCACCTTTGGGTACCCTCGGGGATAATTCTGACGGTAGTTTGCCCACGCACTCTCTGTTGTGTTATAGCCTGTTTTTTGGCATTCACATGTTTGAAAATGCTCTTCGCGGTCTCTTTCATGTGTTGTGGGTACGATTGTATCCATTTGCAGTGTTTTTTTTGAGGGGGGGTTCGTTTTTTTCTGTTTCCTCCTAGCCTAGTGCTCTGGGCTGGCAGCTCGTGGATGACTGGAAACAGTGAGGGCACACAAAAACACTAGCACTAGCAAAGGATGCAAACGAGGCTCGGGTGGGTGAGACACTACTGCTCACTAACGTACGTCTGTTTCCATCTGGTTCGCATCACAAACATCTCGCTTGCGACAAAATGCTGTGCAATGCAGATCGTGCGGCATTGCCATCCCATTTCTCGGCCTCAAGTAAATATTTGTGTAAAGACTCATTGCAAATATGCCATGGTGTGATTCATGCCATCCGTGCATGATATTGCAGATTTCTGGGAAACACGGTCTGATGTGAATGTCTGGTACGTGCAGGGGTCAGATTGGGGAGAGCTTTTTTGCAAGCCTTCAAAGCTACGATGCAGAGCAGGACCGCAAGGCCGCTGTGTGGAAGAGGGTGAGAGGTGCTTACAAGGCTGTCAACAAAGCGACCGCGCCAGAAGTGCTGACACAAGAGCTGCCAGTCACGGGTGTGGGTCTATTGCTCACGCAATACATCAAGCAAGTTCGTCGCACTGGTAACAAAGCCGCAGCACTGAGGGCTGCGGCTGCCAAGCTCAAGAGCACGGTGGCAAGCAAGAAAGAGGCAAAGCTGGCTTTGGCTGCTGCCGAGGAAGCCAAAATAGAAGCAGAGGCCGCCGCTGCTGCTACTGCAGCCGCTGCTGAAGCGGCCGCTGCAGCTGGGGATGCACCAACAACGGAGAGTGCCCTTGCAGAAGAGGAGTGAGGTCTCTCGGAGGACGCGTTTGAAGGGGCCTTTTGGTGATTGGTGGATAACAGCGCGATTGTTCTATTGCAAGGTGAATTTACAAGGTGAACTGGCAGCACGACAGACCTTGACACACTCAAATCTGTGGGTCCTAAGCATGCTGTAAGAAGTGTAAGCATGCATGATGGGAAGCAGCAGTGGAGTGTTATGTTCAATGCTTCCATTCCGTATTCAGAGCTTGCAAACAAAGATCAGATGAGTGTGAAAGAGTAGGATGGGCACGCCACGTGTTGTATGAAAGCATCGCGTGATGACGTTTGCATACGCAGACATGCAACCGTACTCCTGTGTGCGCTGTATTGCGTGATTGTGATTGCTGTGTTGTAGGTCCGCTTGAAATGTTGTACCATGTCATTTTCCAATGGATGTCGCGAAGCTGGACCAGAGCCCATGGCAGTGCGTATATGACACGGCCGTGTGGCCGTGTGACGAGGTTGCCTGCAGAGCCCAGCTGGGTCCCCCCGCGTCGTGTTATGCATGGGCCATGGCATGCAACATCGCATGACATAACAACACTTTGTAGAACATCCCATGTGTGCACTTGTCTTCTTCCAGGGAAAACGATAATACGTTCGCCCTTTCCTGGGAAATCAGCCATGTGTCCATATCGTGCTCAACAAGCGTTTTAGCATGGTCGAGTATTTCCCTCAGTGGCGTCCATCTCAAGGCGACCAATTAGAGACGGTTGACGCACACACATTCCTTAGCAGCACACGCGAAGTAACGTATTGCGCAGATAATTCCATTACATTGCAACCTTTGCAGGCAGTATCTTCTTCACTTGGATTTGGGATGCACATGCCTGAACTCAAGTGCACAAGCTCAACCCTGGCTTTTTGTGGTGAGGTTCCTTAGTGCCTCAGTAATTGGCTACGTTGACGTTGACACGATAGTGACGTGAGCCTTGGTTCGTAGGCGGAGCTGTCGTGTCCACGGACTTAGCCCCTGCGGACGAACCTGTAGACACATTGCAGCACCCTGCGAAAGCTCACCAACAATATATCGCCGTGAGCAGCTGCTTGTCCGAGACACTCCCTCCGTTTGGTGATGTGGCTGAAGGCCTTGGCTTGATTCAGATATGGCAAGTTCTGCGGGAGCGTGGAGCGCTCGCCTCTCGCAGCACATCGCTCAGTTTGAAGTGCCAATACTGTATACTCCACAACGGAGTGGTTGCGGACCGTGTCAAGTGGTGCCCGGCACCAGGTATGCGTGATGTTCCTCATGAAGGGAACAACCACGAAATGGCTGCACCTCAACGATTGGGCCTTCTGGCAGCTACCCTTAGAAATGGGTCTGTGGTGGTTTTTGCCCTACCAACGACTCTATCTGGCACATCACAGGTTCAGGACGTGTTCAGTAAGGTGTGTTTGGCCACCTAGTCGTCTGGATCCTTGGTGGTGTGCACGTCCCGCTAAACATTTGCATGCATTATGTATCGGTCCCAGCTGATCCGATGTCCATGTTGGCCTCTTCTGTGGGCTCATCTGTTGTTAAATCCCTACCAGACGTTGGAATGATGAAAACATTCTATTGGAAACATAAAAAGTACAGCACATGCGAACTGAGTGCATGCGAATGGAAGTGCCATCGGTCTCTTGTACAGGCGTTCAAAAGCGGCCAGCGCATGACATCGTCCCACATGATACAAGGCACTTGACGCACACAGCTTCACGGCAACTTAACTGACTTGATCAATGCAAGCAGGTGCAAGCTGTGCAATTCAAGCCCAAAATCACCGTAGACTCACGGCATTTGGGCCCTCACGCCCCAAGCGTAGTTGAATGGCAGCAGGTCACACCGCATCAGCGGTTGCTTATTGCGACGGCAACAGGAGTGGTGTGCATTGTTAACCTTCATGGGGCACATTCGTCGGACCCTCCAGGCTTCACAGTGGCTTCACTGATCCACACAGGCGGCTCGGCACTGTGGGGCGGATGTTGGGCACCTCAGGGGTCGTTCCCAGGCTCGGATTCCGCAGATATGTCCAATTATTTCTGCGTGACAGGCAACGAAGGGACACTGCTCCTGTATGATGCACGAGAGCCTCAGCTTCCTTTGGCTAATCTCACTCAAACTGGTGCGATCTCGCCATTCACTGCACGACTGTTGTAAAAAACCAAATCATGACTGGCTCATGCGGACAATTGCCAAGGATGTGTACTCCCTCCGCTGTAAGCTGACTGTCTGCAAGACTTGATTGTCAATGGTCCGTTGTTGGCAGGAACTGGTCAGATGGGCGAGTGATGTTGAGAAGCTGTTGGGGAGTGATATCATGACATGCAGCAGTTAGGACACGCCCAATCATCGCTGTGAGCGAGTCTATTCAACACGATGACGATCGCGGGGATCATCATGTGACATCAAAGTCCTTGGTCGAAACGAGAATGACAACGCGAACTGGAGGTGAATGATGCCTTGCGCTACAGGAGCAACGGCGGAACAAGCCATTTTTGAAAACGCACTTCGGATATTTGAGTGCCCGATGTTGTCTTTTGCAGGTGGGGAGTGGTGAGTTTTCGTCTTTCATTTCTGTACATGATCATGAAGCCTCGTGATATACACGAGGTGCCACGATGTTTCCTGCTGATCTATCCAAGTGGTAAACCTGCCCAGGTGCATGATGATATTGATGTATCGCTTTACAGCACCACCGCATCCACATGAACATGGGCAACTACAAGTACAGCTTGGGAATCATTGCTACCATTACCATCACCTGACGCAAGCATGCGGCATGGCGGAATTGCGAAAGGCGGATCTGACTTCTATAATGGATGCATAGACAGGCACATCACAACACACACCAAGAGCAACAATGGTCTCGCACTCGCAGGGCACACATATCATGGAATGACAGTGGACAGTCCGTTGCTTGTATTGTGCACTCTGTTGCAATCGAGCTGATTTCGAGCTCTGCGCTGTGACAGCGGTTGCTTATGTTTGCAGGCAACACCGCAATGGATGTGATATGGCTGGCAGGGAATGGCTTGGGTTCGCTGGTGCTACCGATGGAAGACGAGGGTTTGCAGCGCATTGCCGTCAGTGGCGAGTGCTCAGGCTGGTTGCACACTAACTTTGGTGGCATTCTGGCAGGAACCATGTCTGTAGCTTCCAGTGAGGCATTGCAGCTTGTGGCGTACGGGTCCAGTGCGGGCAGAGCGGGCGTTCTAGCAGGGTGTGCTCGTATGGGCCAACCCGAAGTCCAAACCCAGTCGTTCTTGCCTCATGCCGTCATATTCTGTGCTGAAACTAATGCTCAAGGGAGCACGTACATAGCAGAAGGAACTGCTGTCCAGGACGTCAACACCATCAGGGAGGGAGGTATGTCAACATAAAGTGCTATCCAGAATTTTTAAGGCTGCGGCGTGTGACTTGCTAGCTAGCTTCCCAACAAAGGTAGCATCATGATCTTGAAAAACAAGTGCAAAGCACGGCATGCGCCTTGTTCCCTATGGATCGTCCATGTGTCGTTGCATTTTGTGTAGATAATGGGCTTGTTTTAAAAGTGAAATCTGAGGAGTGACAAAGCCTTGCAGGTCGGAAAAGAGCCATGAATGATGATGAACTCGCAGTCAGTGGCATCGCACATCCTTGGGATGTCATCAGCGCTGTTGCTTTTGGTGATCGTGCTGACAGCTTTTCAAGCACGTTCGTGGCCGGCACAGCAGGAGGCTTGCTTTACGCTGCTGCTGTTGAGCACCTGGACAGCGACGTACATGGGTAACATGGATTGCCTCGGCAAAATCGGCAAGCCATGTGCGTGTGTGATGGGCCCCTGCACCAGAAAATGGGCTGTGAAAATGTTCCGTTTATTTTTGAAATCATTGAGTTTGAATGTGATATTCAATAGGTTATACTTTAGGTATGCGGCAGTGGTAATGTCCACAAAGAGTGTTACCACATCTTAATGTTAGTGTATCTCCAGATACAGATCTGTAAACGAGTTTGATTTGAGCTGCAATGATTTGTTCGCAGCCACAAATGCGTATTTCAACATCTTGGCATGCTAGCATGTATGTTGTCCTGTGATAATCACAGAGTGCAAAACCAATAAAACATTTCCTCACTGGACATGCACTGATGCCAATGCCTCAGGCCATTTGCATTTGATGTATCTTTTTACAACACTACCTTTTTGAAATGGCCATTACTCACTCCCACTGTTGTGGCCACTGTTCACGGGGGAAGGGTGCAGAAAAGAGATTGCAAATGTCTTGCGGAATGCAAGGCGCAACAGCGTTTTCCCCCCCGGCTATTTAGAATAGAACGGATCGTCGACAGGAGTGGAAAGCAGCCATGTTTGCACAATTTGGTGCGATCCGAGCCTATGCTGCAACATTTTGGCAAGCCCATGCCCAACATGATGCAGAACAAACAGCAGACGTGCATGCCACAAGGGCACTGCATGGGCTGGAAATCCAAGGTTGACGGGACGTGCCTGTCATTCGCTTCCCCGCCTACTGACAGACCGTTCTACCAAAGGACGCTCCATTATGTTATCTATGACCTCGCCTATCAATGTGGCCACATCACGCTGATATTCCTGATGCCCAGCTCTGGGGTACCTGACGATGACCCTTGCACTGGACGATCTGCGTATAATCTGTCAGGCTTTCATGCGCTGGCGTTACCTCCGCCACTGCCCTTCGCATCTGCCCTGTCGTGTTGGCGTTGCTGTCGTACCCCTTGGAAGCGGACTGACATCATTGCTGTCATACTGACAAACAAGGTGCTGTGCCTTAGCACTGCGCAGGATGACCATGACCAGGTAGATACCTGGTTACCCGGGGTGGTGAAGATCGTCAAGATTGGCCGACAAGATTGGCCTCAGACATCATTTTGGGCATCCGCTGTTGCGAGCTTTGCGATGACGTCCAAACGATCTGATATGGAGTTGCACTTGTTTTGAAGAGCAATTGCTTGCCGATGCATCCGATGTAGTGTGGCTGCTGTGTCAATAAGAATTTTCACTTTGCCCACGACATCTGTGATGTCGTTTATACCTGCAATTCACCGTTCACATAAGTACATGGCACAAAACTCCTTACAAAGCACGAATGCATCCAAAGGAGAAACAATAATACTGGGTAGATTGATGGCACGAGGACGTACCTTGACTTAGATTTGACAACTCCTGCTTTAATCGGTCTTGGCTTTCGATAGCATTGCGTCCTTCATCGTGTACTCTCGACACACCAGAATGAATAGATCTCTCCAAACCTGTACGTGCACATGATTTTCGCATACTCTCGACGGAAAGGCCACAATGCATTCCAAATCCAGCGACCACGCACTCTGCAATAGTGCGGTGTCGGTACTTGACGCCCTTGCTGCTTCTGACGACATATTATTCAGGTCAGTGGCATACAGACCACTGAAATTTCAATGGAAAGCGGTAGAATACACTGTTTGATGCATGCAGCACGGTCCGATGTTAGGGAGGCATTCGATAGATGCCAGGGTTGTGCCCTGCAAGCACACAAGGTTTCTAGTCCTCGGCCCTTCAGATTGTACAGAAACATCCTGTAGCGATGGCCAGATATACGCATGGGAAGGGATGAATGAGGAATGGCGCAGTGTCATGAGTGCGGAGCATTTGCCAAGCAGCAAAGCGTCAGGGGACTAGTATCCGGAGATAGATACCTATGTAGCAAATGCCCGATGCAGGAAGGTTTATCGCATATTACTTCATAGGCATGCGCCCCTCAACTACAGCTCTTCTTGTTCTTTGAATGGGCAGCATGCGGGTGCCATTTTATGTAAGTAGTGATCGCACAGTTACCACCGCAGTGAAGCAAGCTGAATGGAGTCCGAAGAGAGACTTGCTTGCATGTCTGACCCAGGACTGTCAACTGCACGCGTATAGGTTGACAAATTTTCAGCGCATATGGGCGCTGTCTTTTGAGTCAGAGGCGACATCGTTATGTTGGCAACCAGACGGTGAGCACATAGCGGTCGGTCACAGCGATGGCAGCGTGTCTATCATCGCTGCTGAGAATGGCGAAGCTCAACTGCAGGTATGTTGAATATGATGAGTTGATTGCGCCTGCTTTTTGGGCGTACGCGACTCGCTTGTTCTGTTTGAGCTCAATCTGTCAGGGTTGTGCTGAATTTGAATCCAGGGGGATGTGAAGCTGATGCATGGTATCTGGAGGATGTCCCATTAAACATCCATGTAAGGTTCTCAAATCTCCTCGGCACGTCCATTTGGACGTGAATGTGTCACCGATGGGTCACGATGAGGCTGGGTGCTGGAAAGAACAGCATCAATGCACTTCTTGAGCATCAGATCATTACTTCAAGCCAAAAGTGGGTGCTGTGTGAACAGAATACCAACCAAGCCAACCCCATTGCATGCCTGTCATGGACATCCGTGCCAGTGCGGGATTCACAAGTTGTGAGGCTGGTGCACCATGTGATGACCCGATACAACCGGTTATGTCCGACGCGGCCTCCCTCGGAGTCAGAATCCAATGGGCAGGAGCAGACTGGCAAAGGCTGCGCCCCACGACTGCGTGACACAGACTATGAAGTGCTCAACATGCTTTGCGGAGCTGATATCACCGGTGCGACATCAACCTCCGATGGACCCTCAAGACGTTTTCAGCCAGGAGAATCTTGTGCGTGCAGCTTTCCCAGTGCCATATTGATAAGCACCACAGCGTTTGGACCTCGACGGTATCCTCCATTTGTGCTGGAGGCGATGCATAAACCATATCGTCAACGCAGAGTGCAGACGCAAGCTAGAACGCTCCACAATGCCACCAGTGCCTGGTGATGCTGGACTGTTTTGGCATGCTTGGTATGTGCGTCTACAGTATGTCTGGAGGCATCTGTGCACGGAAATGCCTCGCAATGGTCACACTAACCTTTCCAGTCAGGCGTGCAGAGTGACGACTACGGATGGCACGACTTATCTCTGCTATGCAACAAGTGGGGAGTATATCCACTGAGCCCATGATTTTGAGCTTGTACGCCATCGACGTTGGTATCAGAAATCTCGTTTCCGCGCTGCAGGAGACATCACTTTATCTGCTTTTGGGCACTACGCACTTACTTCGTTCAGCCTTTCAAAGATGCTCAAGTCACCCATAGCTGGACAGACAGGCCCTGCTCCCAAGAGCGTGCCGCAATCGCTGGCCATGTGCTTGGACTTGTCACGCTTGTTCGTAGCCTACGGCACGTCATCAGACACCTCCAAACCTGGTGCGTCTCGCTGCTCAAGTCATGAGGGTGCTTGCGGGTATTTGTGCAGGTGACTTGCCTGGGTGAGCACTTGGGGCTATGCCTCAGTACCTGTACGTTGCATAGACGTTTGTGCTCACACCCAAAGTACTTTGCGAGTGAATCTCAGATTCGCGTCGAAAGCTGCATTGCGTCGCCTTCCTCTTTCTTTGTGCGCTGCAAACATTGAAGGAGGGCAGGGGAAGGTACCAAAAAGTGGCACCTCAGTTGTACTGAATTGCCACCATATATGACTGAACTCTCCTTGTGTCCAGATGCAAATCGCATGGGGAACCTGATCTAGGTATGCTTGCCTCAGGTGATGATAATCGTAGCACTGAGTCCCAAGTAGGACCTGGATTTGCCCAATTGGATGCAGTATTGTTGTGTGATAAATTATCATCAACCTGGAGGTGTAGGGACACTTGGCGTGCTGGTGTGCGGCCTGCAGTGCATCAGCAGTCGGGTGAAGGAGGTGCACGCGGTCTCGTTGATTGCTGCAGCACTTGCGCACCTGGGGGGTCGCTGTTGCAAGGGCATCGACACCCTCAAGCGCACTGTGCAAGCTGCGCGGTCAACCTTCGTCAAAGTATGCTCCGCATTTGGCACCGATGGTACTGGCCCACCTCAGGCTGATCTCATGGCGCACTGGGAGGCGTATAAAGCCACCATGCAACACGAGCTCCAGGTCAGCCTCGACTTGCCGTTTGCATGTTGTCCTCTCCTGCATTCCCGAATATCTCAACAAAAGTGATGGCCCAAGTGGTTGTATAGTCCAACCACGTTGAAACGGAATCCAAGCCCCAAGAGGTGTCGCTATAGTGCGAACACTTTGTACCCTAGCTAAGGGGTTCAACTTAATCCTGCACCCGGCTTGGATTGAACCCACGACTGACAGTTTGTCGGGGCCAGCTTCAACCACTTGGGCCATCGCTTTTGTTGAGATATTCGGGAATGCAGGCGAACCCTGACATCCTTAGCTAAGAATGTCAGGGTTCGCCTGCATTCCCGAATATCTCAACACGTCCGCACAATGCACATTCCGTGCACCCGCTGGTGTTCTCGCATGTTGGGGATGTCATGCAATCCCCGAGCCAGTTACTTCATTGTGGGGTTTATCGCGCCCATTTGCAGCCTCATACGCCTGTCTTCATCTCACTGAGCAGGAATACGAACCGTAGCACACTGGCCACCTTTGGTTAGGACTCGATCACTCTTGCGTCATCCCTGCCTCTGCATCATCCCATGCGTTGCATGAATAGAAGATTGGTTCCTGTGGAACGAGGTACACATGGTTGCTGAATTGTGTGGGCGTGCTTTGCAGACGGTGATGACAGCAGGCGTCAAGACGGCCGCCCTCGAGCTGTTTCTGAGTCACAGGCCCGGGGAGCATGGTCTAAAGCAAGCTGCACGTTCCATCGACTCTGCCTTGGACAGCGCGCATGTCACTCTGAGCAGTGTCGTCCTAGACAGCGTCCAGCGCATCACGTTCATCGTCAGTGAGCTACGCGGCCTTCTGGCAAGCTCTCCCACGTATAGCTCGCTCGGCATTTATGTGCGCCTCAATCACATCCATTTGTGTGGCACCGTGCTTGTTACCGTAACCCTGTATGAAAAGCGTACGTCTGGTGTTCAAACATGATGCCCTATTATTCTCTGACAGTGTAGTTTGCTGATCCAAGATGTACGCAGCCAGCATAAGCTTTTGTACAGGTATGCAATATCAGTGTCTACACCGACATCTGCATGCGTTTTTGTTGGTCAACACGGGCCTGGCTGCTGCATGTGCACTTGGTTGATCTGCTCTGGCTGAGGATTCCACGTTAGAGACACCGGTTGCTTGCATGGACAAATTTTGAAGGCTGTATCAGCAGTGTCTGGCGATGATAACTGCAGCAAACACAGCAGCTGTATGGTACCATTCATGAGCCTGTGGTGCATACATTCGGTACCATTCTGCACTGGCATGCTCAAATTCTTGTCATGCAACTTTACGGGGTCAGGTAAGCTTTCCTCTTTTTCAGGCAGGTGACACCCTGCACATGTAGTGCCCTCCATCATGCAACTGCTGAGCATTCTGGGTGTAGCCCGGTGTGGTTGCATGTCAACATGCATGTTCCGCCGTGTTAATTCTGCCACATCGTTGCCGAAAGCGTTGCTGTTCCGCTTTCGGGGCCGCTGTACCAACACGGACATCGACAACTCTCAAGTCCAAGTCTGCTTGGCGCTGACCTATCCCAAACAAACCCTTTATACTGCATCTCCACTTCCATGGTGGACAGGACGTGCATTGATGAATCGACTGACTTTCGCAGGCAGATCTGGTGGCAGAGGCAGAGGCAGAGGCAGCTGCGCTCATGGTCCGCCTCGAAGTGCTGCGCCAGATGTTCACCGAAGTGGCTTGCCTCTACCGCACGTTTTTTGACTGGTTGCTGGGCTGTGTTCGTGCGCAGAACAACAGCACTGTGGCACCAGCCCATCGCTCGCCCGGTGACCTGGCAGCCATCACCGCGTTTTTGAATCAGCATTTCTTGGAGGATGCCCTCGGCATTGAACTTCAGGTTCGCATCATGGGCCCCATGTGCCTCCATCATGAGGGGCATTGCGATCTTTGTGGCTGTTCTACTGTAATTGTTTTCGCGAACCGAGTGAACTCATTGGTGCCCTTCGCATCACAGGTGTGGCCGAATACACATGCCATCACTATAATGAGGGGGATCCTAGAAACTGTGCAGCCCTTTGAAGCGCAATGGCTACGTTTGCTTGGACAACGTGTATGACCAGGACCACGATAGGACCACGAATCAACGTGATGAACGGTTTTGGAAACAAGGGGTAGGGAAAGCAAGTTTTTGAGATTCTGGAACCCGAGGTGAAGGAATCAAGTCACTGGCGCCAACATCGTGCTCACACCGGATGGAAGTGTGCTTGCAACTTGGCACACTGTACAACCAGCTAATGACTGCAGCTTGCCTGCAGACCGGCAATCAGATGCAAGGAAACATTTTCACTGCAAAGAACGTAACCGTGCCGCGAGACATGGGGACGGTGCTTGATGTGATGAGTGTAGCGCTTGGCACGCCAAACGTTACGTCAGCAGAGCCAATCGGCATTGCCATCTCTAGCTTGCACAAGCACGTAGTGGATATCTTTGATGGCCGCAAGCTTGTTCTCTCGCCGATGGTTCAACCGCTCATGAAGGTATGCACAGACAGCGTGATGTGAGAACCGATGCAGGACTTTTTGCGCCATTTTGCGTGCAGCAAGGCCAGCGTGCATGTGTCCCCGTGTGTCATGCATGATCTCTGCATCTCACACAATGTCCGCGCAACGGCAGTGAGTGCAATCTCCGTGGCTGTAATCAGATTGCAATCTTTCATCAGCAAGGTCGTCTCGTCTTTGTCTGCTGCTACGCAATTTGCATTCGGTACTAATAAAACCAACCCATCGAGAGCAGCCTGTTGATCTACTGCACTGGCGCATGTTGAGAGCATGAATTGATCATGTGCCACTCTATGCCAGTTTCGTTTGTGAAACAGCCATAGGTGCTGTGCCCGCACAATGCAATGCACACCATGTGGAAGATGTGTTACTTTCTTGTGCCCTTAGCGACGCGTGGTATGTGTGTAGCTCGCGTTGTCAGGTAGGGGCAAGGGGCACGTGCCATGTAGCAGCCCTTCGCTCTTCATGCCGCCGCTGGTGGTGGACGATCTCGAGAAGTGGCAGCCACAGCCTGCAGTGGCCGCTAATGGCAGCAACCTCACAACTCTTTGCTTCACATTCACCTGCGCGATGCACCACAGCCAGCCTGACAGCATCGGTTTCATTCGAATACTCTACGCCCCGGACTGTTCGACGCCCACATCTGTTGCTGGTGGCATCCTGGTGGTGGCAGAACCTGACAACCCAGAGTGTGTCGTCGTTGATGCTCACTGTTACCGCAAGTACGTCATCAGCCACTCACCATTGTGCTTCCTTGCATGGAACTCGGGGATTGCAAGCCTTTGCAGGCGTTGTCATGGTTGTGAGTGTGCATTGCTTGAATCAAATCGGCACTAGCTGTTGATGCCCTACAGCTCGTAACGATGCCCTCTAGCCTATGATCAGCGACCCTCTCCTGGACGCCATGCACCTGCTGGCATGTATCCAATGGGTGATTGTTGTGGCAGACGCAGTTCTCGACTGAGATACTAGTCAACGGGCAACAATGAAACACTCGACGCTGGAATGCATGCTACAGATGAGAATCTTGGGTTTCTTGCTTTTGCAGGAGCAAATGAAAGTTGTGTGTGTTTCACGACTTCAAGCAACCAATGTGATCTATAAGTGTGACGCTGATGCATAACCGTATGACGAGGCCGCGTGCGCCTCAATGCAGCTTTCACACATCGTTTGCTTGGAGACATAGTGCAAACATGCAACTGTGAGGCCAAGGGGCGCAGAATCGATGCACTGCCGGGTATTTGGCACTTTCTTGCAGATGGAATAAAAACCGGCACTGCACCGTGTTTTGAGGCTAACCCCTCACACGCCTCCTGACCCAGTGGCTCTGAGCCGGCTATGCTGTTCCACTCCATGTACACACCTGATCGATGACCACTGGTGCTAGAAGCTGACAACATGAGTTGTTGCAGTGGCAGTTTGGTAATCCTCACAAAGATCAACAAGGTCGTTTCGGGTGTGGCAGGGCCGTCACGGGTAAAGCTACATGAGCACCAGCAGGGCCACCTGGTCCTGGTCCCACCAACTCCATTCGAAGAAGCCAAGCTTGTCAGCCTGGAGAACACTGTGCAGCTCGATTGCCCACAGGTGCGGCAACGTGCTGTCTGTGCAACTGTATGGTGAACGTTCTTTGCCAGTGAGGGTACAGCTTGGCGCTGTGCTCATCTATACACTCAGGTGGGTGCTCTCCTGGAGAACAGGGGCGACGCATTTTCAGCTCTTCGTAGTTTGAAACTCAAAACTCCTCTCTCAACAATGTTCATCCCCTTTTGTCATGTTCGCGTCTGGCATCAGAATGTCTCTCGGCACCAAGTGATAGTGGTTGTTGGCACATGTATGTTTGACCCGTTTGTCATCCTTGCTTTCGTGTGCAGGCTATTGCAAGCAAAGGCGGAGTGGTGAACCTGAGCGAGGTCCAAGGAGTGGTGTCACGACAGACCCCTAGTGGGCTTGTAAACGCACCGCTTGGCGTCTCTGTGAGCCGTGGCCTGGCAGCGGTGTGCGCTATGCAACGAATAACACTCTATGATCTGGAAGATGAGGACCACAACTCATCTGACGATGGTTCAGACGACGATGGCAACATGTCCGATCAGCCTGTGGCAGAATGACATGTAGAATACCAAGGCATACGCAGTTGAGCCCAGGTCACAAATTGCTGTAGCCTTTTGCACTGCTGCTAGCTGCTGACTTTGTAAGGAGCCTCCCACTGCCTACGTATTTCGTGGAAAATCCAGGTACATTACAAAGCCATACCCGCATCCGCAGGCTCAAGAGCCCACGAACATGGCCATAAATGTCACAAATGATCTCCGGGCATGGATCATCACTCGTTTGTCTCTCAAAGGGGTGTGTTGCATGTAGTGATTGAATTAGTTTGTGTACCTTGTTCACTGGGTCTTGCGTTCGAATCTTGGTTCGGCGCACGTGGTTTTCCGGTGTGCCCAGGACACTGATGGTCAGAGAAGCTGCTCTTGAAGCAAATTCCGCCGTAGATTACGCCTGTCACATTCGACGGCGTCCAAATTTTCATTTTACCTTGTTCAATGTCCAGCGCAGTTCTGTCCTTCTTTGCGGCCTATTGCCTTGGTGTGAAGTGGCAATATTGTTTTTGGATCAACAGCACCACCTCACCTGTCAACCGTTGCGACTTCTAGAATTGCTCACGGCATTGCGGCGTTCAGGTGAACCCATTTGTATGCACACGCTCAGGAGTTTGCCATGCAATCAACACTTTTGATGATGAGATGATCGTTCTGTATTGCCACAAGAGACATATCGTCTTCAATGATTACTGAATGCGGAAATATCTTCAGTTAGCCGATGAGGTCTACCTCAAGAATCTCTGAGGGCTTGCTGCGTGTTGACATCATGACCACTTGTTCAGTCTGATGTTGCACCATGTTGTCTGTCCCCGCCCTGTGAAAGACCTAGGATCCCTCACATCGACAAGTACTCACTTCATGCTGCCGCTGATGCAGTTGCGTCAGCAGCTGCAGTTCCCGGGCCTAAGAAGTCAAGAGCACATCGACATCCCCACCGCCTAAACGACATGACATCGGTGATGTTGCAACAAAGACTGACAGCGCTCGTCAAGGGGTACCACAATCTGCAACAAGCATGTTGCAGCTGTTTCCCCACAATTGCTCACCATGCACATTCTTCTCCCCAAAACCAGAAGCACGAGCTATATCTCCATACCTGGTCTCTGTTTTGCTGGCTCCCTGTGCGGCAAGTGCCAAGGTGAATGCTCTACCCATGTTATCAATCATTACTGGAGTTGCCAATGTCCATGTGGATGAGGCAGTGTCGTCAAAAGGAGACAGCATCATCACTCCCCATGCAGTAAGCAGTCCAGGCCCCCCCTGCGTACTGCCCAGCTTTGACCTATGGGACAAACCAGCAAACCCTGGTGCCTTCTCGTGGAATAGGACATGTAGACTAGACCGTGTCTCTTTTCAAAGCTGCTCCCCTAGGCCCCAAGTTGTCATCCGTGCCTTTGAACAAAGCAAAGATGTGATGCTAAATAAAACTCTCAAAACGAAAAAAACCATAACGCACCCTCGCCCTGAAAATTTCCCAGATGTGCCACCCTACTAATGCGATTGTATAGGGTTCTTCCACACCTGTCATCAAGCGGACCTGTCATCCCTGTTGCTTGATGGGAGAACTGAGCTGAATGAAATGACCCACCCTGCTGTCCCATGAGCTGCATCCCCTCCAGTATGCATGATGGGCTGCGAATGGATGGTTGGGCAATTTACATATCACGAAATGAGCATGAGCAAAACATGAAAATCGCCATCCGCTGAACGGTAGCAAGTGATCTCATACGGCAGCGGTACCCTTCTTTCTCTTCTGCATCTTCCTGACATAAAAGTCCAGCTCCTTGCCCTCCAGAATGTAACCATCTGACCGCCCACTCTGGCCAGGACGAGACGATATGCAGGCTAGGAGACGACCAGCCATGAACTGCTCCTCAATGTTGGACTCAAGCTTGCGGCTGACATTGCGCTTCTTCAGCTTCAGAGCAACTGACTTGGACTGCTTGGGAGCCTCGCCCTCAACGACTGTCTTCTTGCCGAGCTCCACACCGTAGTGCTGAGCATACCAGCTCTTGAACGGAGCGGCATCGATCGACACAATGGCATTCTTCATCAGCGTCTTGGTTCGCACAAGCTCCTGGTTAGAAGCGTTGTAGACAACGTCGATGATGCGAACCTTGCGAGCTACTGACTCGCTACCCCAGGCAAAGTTACCATGATCCAAGCGGAGGGCCCTAAACTTCCTGTTTCCTCCACGGACACGGACAACTCGAACATCAGAAGATGTGGAGAGCTTTGTGTTCGCCGGCTGACGGCCCATCTCGAATTTCTTCTTCTTGCGCCAGGCAGCCTGGTGGCCACCTGTGGCACGGCGCTTGTGCACAGAGTCTCGGCTGATACCCATCTTGGACCAGCAGTACAGAACAATGTCCCAAAAGATGGGGAAAAGGGTTGAGCGCGTCCTCGGGTGAAGTTTTGTTGTCTTGGGACTTGTTGCTGTGTCTTCAGAGAGCCGCCCTGAAAGTGAAGCCGAGTCATGGAGTGAATGATGTCATGCTATCTAGAAAGCTATCTTCAGGCTCAGGTTGGGGGTTAGGTGTCATCATTCCTCTCGCAACGGCGCAATGAGGACGTCCCAACGATAGTTAGGTGGCAAAACGTTTTGCTATGTCCATGCAAACGTTTCATTTCAGGGAGTGAGGGCAGATAGAGTGTGCGGTCACCACAAGGTCGCAGTACAGAAGTAAATTATGAGAGCAACTGTGTTCCTGACATCGATGAAGTGTTCTCGTGCGTTACTTTGATTCCTCACCGACGTTGGAATTGCAGTAGTGGCATGTGCTCGGTGTAGTTGGTGAGTCACATGCCAAGCAACGCATGCTTCACCAAGATAGATGGCGGTGAAATGCAAAAGCAATGGATAGTGGAGAGACACTTAGATACCAGGGGAAGGAGCTGCTGCTTCTAATGGCGTTCTAGTCAATGATGGAAATGCACGGATGAACCCTAGGGATGCCAGGCACAACCGCTTCTGATGGTGAATCAGTGATTGCAGTGTTCCAAAGTATTGCTGGCACGCATTAAGGCCTCCTGTTACGGCTGTTGAGCTACTTATAGCTAGTCCTCAATGCATTGCCTGTTGTGGCATGTCATAGTGGATACATTTGAGTGTCCTTTGCTGGGTGGACATCCGTTGCCACCCAGCTCTCAGGGCCCGTTCGCTTCATACTGATGCAAAGAAAAGCCCAGCCCTGGAGGTTATCTCTGTGAATTTCAGGTAATGATACCCAGCTTTCCCAAAAGCAACCTGCAATGGGAACGATTGAGCAAACTCCATCTCAATAGTGCTCTTCCTAGGGATTTCGACAGTGTTGCACAGACTAGGGAAGCAACATCTGAGCAAGAAGGTGCTGCGAGGACACTGTCTGTGCCTTGGAAGCAAGGTCAAGATCAAGTCTTCCCCATGGGAGATGATAACCAAAACGGGTATTTTGTTGTTCAGACAAGCACTTGGATTTGAGTTGAGTGCTTCAACCTACTGTCTTTGCGCACTCATGTGCAACGAATCAACTGATAAAAAATCAAGGCATCTACATCTGTGCTTGCTTTTTGAAAGACGATGTTCCTGTTCCCTGCTTTGGCATGGGTCGGAAAGGTAAACGAAACATCAAGAACGCTTGCTGAAGCATATGTCTTAACTGCACTTTGGAGCTGCAAGTCATGGACTTGAGTGTTGTAGTCGACACTTAGACAGTCTAGATCATCCGAAAGGACAGCGGCCAAGCATCACAACTACATGTCACTGCATCAAATTTAAGGAGATGTCATGTCAGGGCAAGGCGGCTGGGGAGAAAAGCACTCACTTTTGCGCAACATGCGTAAACTGACACCGTGGGCGCACGACTTTTAACTCATGCAGCTACTCAAGGTGAGAAAACGTGTGCATTCAAGGACACGTACACATAACTACTAACTGTGCATGCTGACGCATGAGAACGAGATCTAAAGAGTGATGAACATGGAGCCAGCTATTTGTGCACATGCCACAGGTCAGCTCACGAGTGTGTGGCATGGCCTTGCCTGCGCGGGCAATGCCACAAGACAGGCGTGTGCAGTATGGCCATTCGGCCATGGAACAAGCTGTGAAAAAAGTGTGAGCATAGTGCCATTGGCAGTGCAGATCAGTGCGGTGGACAAGCACCGATCCACGAGGCCCGAATGCCACTGGATGATGTCCATCTTATCGGGGTGGTGTGTGGACAAGCAGAGTCCGAGAACAGACCTGACATCAAGATGCAAAAGCAACCCATCGCCAGCTTCACAATGACATACATGGGACAGATAAATCAGTTTCGTGTTGAGAGAAGCTCTCACACGTCCCTCACTGTCTTATGGGGCCGTGGAGTTGTGCCTCCTACTAGCACCCAGGATAGCCGCTGGCGTTTGGGCTGTCGAGTTCTGAATAAAAGGGGTATCCTGTTGATGTATCCGAAGCAGTGCTCATGCCCCTGAAGGCGGACGCGGAAGTAGCGGAAGCAACTGACATGCTGCCAAAGCGGAGCACTGTGGGAAGCGCACTGGCTTCGAGCACTCTCGCTCTCCGACGCTGCACCAAAACACCTGCACCAGTGCCGTTCGTGACCTGCCGCAGTGGTACTGGCATTGTAAAAGGCAGTCATCCCAAGTAGTACTTGGAGTTGCCAAAGTCCATGTGGATGTGGTAGGGTTGTAAAGCTATACATCATCATCATTTCCCTTCTCATCTTTCCGGCACACTGTTACATGGTGACGCGTGTGTGTGGGCATTCCCTACCAGTTTGCACCATGCACAAGCAATTGTAGATGGCAGTTTCACCCACCAATGAACCTCATTGCCAGGCGGATGGACAAGTGTGCACACAGGGCCTGTCCAGAATGCTATCATTTGTTTTCAGTGTGTTTATGCTTTGTGTGGGCTTACGATACTCTTGACAATTTGTCCGTCCCATATCAAGTTAACCAGGGTAATTGTCTCTTGTCCAATATGTTGCAGGTTCTCTTTCTCCGACCGTGTCTCAAGTTGAAGCTGCAACGATAGACATTACACGCATTGGCATGTACTATCTTTAGGTGTACCTTGCGGCTTCTGTAGGCATGCCATGGCAATTGAAGAGGCTGCAAGGGATATGCGTATGCTTTGTGTGACCGTGGAACGCATGCTTTCGGTGCAACCACAAGACCTTCAAGCTAGCGGAAATTACATACCTGCCGAAATGGCTGCAACCAAAGCAGCCGCAGCAGCTGCAACCCCAATGGCGAATGCGCCTGAGATGCCCGATACCGAGATATCAGAACGATTGGTGCCACTTGCCTCCTCGAAATCGTCTTGATTGGACGTCTGGGCATCTGTGTCGAAGCCTTGTACTAAACTGTAGTACGGTGGGCTGGAGTGGGGGTAAAATGGGGAGCGCATGGGAGGAGAAGGAGCTGGGGACGGGGTCGGGGAAGGAACCACAGGTGAATATGTTGGCGGAGTCAATGCCATGGGTGGGGGAGTGGTAAGAATCAAGAAGGATGGAGGCGGTGGAGATGTCAATGAGTGCAAAGGAGGCTTGGCCCCAGGCGCGGTGTCGACTGGAGGCCTTGAGGGTGGGGATGAGTCGACGACAACGGGGGGGAGTGTGTTGAATGAAGGGTCAGCTGGGTAGGTAGGGTGCGAGGGAAGTTCGATGACAAGCGGAGGGTAGGAACTGGGGGGTGGGGGAGACTCGACAACAGCGGCGAGCGGTGGAGATTCAGTCGGATGGCTAGGGGACGGTAAAAGTTTGACCACGCGAGGAGGGTAGCCGATGACCGCTTGTGCTCCTGCGATGTAGTACTTGTCGCTCGGGCCTCAGGTACCATTCATTGCTCCTCGGTGAGTGGCGGTCCTTGTGCGGCTTGACATATCTGCGCCATTTGCTGTTTGACTGAAGAGATCCCTGTAGTTTGACTTTCCCGATCCATGTTCCTTGCGTTTTACGCGGTTGTACCAACGTGACCATTTCAGCAGACGCCTGGAGCTCGCAATCTTGGCAACAGCGTCCTCTGTCACATGCTCATCAGCGAGTCGCAATGAGTCACCGCTTGCCAGGCCCGTTAAAGTGCTGGATTGTACAAGAGTCAAGGAGGAAGCAATCAGCAGGCACGCTACACCTGCATAGAATGGCGTTAGCCAATTGCCACGTTATGGAGTGCTGAAAATTACACTGCTGGCAGCAGGGCACATCTTGACAGCAACGGCATTGAACTCAACATTGCAGGTGCCCCGTTGTCTTGCACGCCCTTTCCCCCATTGTTGCTGAACCGGCCTCTTCTCGTTCTCTGCCATTGAATGGGGCGAAGGTTATTCAGGATTTGATGTGGTTACAACTATAAAGGTCCACCAACGGTCAAGTGGTTAAACTGTCCGCCCACGAATCGTGGGGTCGCGTGTTCAAATCTCGGTTTGGCTCGCACTTTATGCCTCAGCATGCGCAGGCGAAGCGCACGCATGTAGCGCTCGACACACATGTGTCCCTCGTGCGTGAAGGTTATCACGTCTGCGGATTTGAAAGATTCCTGAATCCATGCGCAGTATGGTATTTTGTGTTCTTCAACACAGGCGCCTGCACTCCTTGTGAGTACTCAGCAGGCCCGTTGATAATGCGTCGCATCGTCGCCATTTGTTCTTTTCTTTACATCTTTAAAGGCGACCGGCGACAAGCATGCCACACTCGTATCCAACCTCCTGCAGTCATGCACCATTCCTCATTCTTTCTTGAGTGGTCAAGCATGATTTGTGAGCCCTGGTTCACATGCCTGTATGATCCCCATCACAGCATGGCTGAGTAAAGTTCGGCTGTTTTTCAAGCAGAGCACGAGCGCAACAAAATGCCTCGACAACCGTTGAAAGACAGTGTGCAAGTGCCTCCATTGCACCAACGCTTCTGTTCTTCCGTGATTCGGAACACAGCATAGCTGTACACGTTGCACATGCGGGCGTTATACCTGCCAAGTTTGCAGCCTTTTTCTGTCTTGCCCTCATTGCAAGGGCCTCTTGCAGCAGTGTGCGAGGCTGCTCCTGGCCATGCGATTGCGCCCACCTGTACGCAAGAATTTCTCAGCAGAACAACATGGCCGAGGCGTTTCTGGGCCATTTCTCGACACGCCTGCGCCTGCGCAGCGAAAAGGCACGAAACCGATACAATACTACTTGCTGCTCATGCATGTGCCAGCCTGGAGGATTTGCAGCTTGTGCTCGTGTTCTGCCTGTCTATGCCGGTTTATTCAAGTAAAGTCTTGATCAATTTAGTGCTCAGAGAGGTGTGTTTGCTGTCACAAGCGGTGGGGGGGCCAACTCGTAACCACGTTTGTAAGGTCGTGGATGTCCGTGACTGCCTTAGACGGAGATGGACAGAAAATGAAGGAAATAGTGTTGGACCCTGGAAGTGCTTGGGCTGATTGACATTGCCGTTGCCCACGACGAGACCCAAGGTAACGTCTGATCACGACTACTTAGGGTGAAAAGCGCTCAAACCCGTGTTTTCGACATGCGCCGTGGCTGATTCAATTGTTCAACGACTCCTTGTCATCATGCGACTTATAGAATAAAATGTGTCTGATGACCACAAAAGAGCTACGCTTGTGTTGGACACTCCAACAAGCAAGCTGAGTCATGGTGGTTGGGACCGAAGATCGCCGTTGCTACACAATTGCTTCCAGAGAGCACATGCATGCAAGCGCCAAAGTGATTGCCTCTCGCTCAATGAAGCTCAATGGAACGATGTGCACCACACTGAAACCAACGTTTGGACCGGAGACTTCAAATGGTTTCAAGAGTGGACTGTCAATTCAAACACACAACCCGTGAAGAGGACGAGAAGTTCGTATGCAAAGCAACGTGGTACTTAGTTCCTTACTCTGGAAATTGAATGAAAGGGAGCGTGGATGAGAGCGTGACGAGAGTACACAGTCGTGCTTGATTCCACTGCGGTACTAAGTCGGGTTCTGACGCACACAGGCAACGGGGTGGACATTCCCCAGTCTTCTGGATCAAAGCTTGCACATTTTGCGAGGATGGATTTCAATCCTGTTTTCGAGAAAACGCACCTTTGTCAGGCAAGTTCTGTCCCTTGAGTGGGGTTCTCGAATGATGGCACCCAGGCAAGTGCTGGACAATAATGCGTATCGTCTAGCTATTCAATCGCAGGCAGATGTCGAACGACAATACGGAAAGGTAAGTAAGTAATGATAAACAAATTGCATTGTGATGCAATTTTGTAAAAGCAGATAGGATATGTCGTTCCGTTCCCTTTGAACTCGAACTTGCAAATTAAGTCTTGCATGGATAACGGATTCGATGCCATTGAACACACGAGACTGGCCAACAAAGCAACCAATGAAGGTAGTCTATCGATGCTATGAAAGTAGGTCGACGCGCCTGCAAAGGCGATCATGGCGCCTTTGGTCCAGGAAATCCGGTCATCGAAGTGCGAGCGCGACTTTCGTCGAGGATGCTCGGAGGCATAGCATGGCATCTCGGAACCCACATCGAGGCTAAATAGTAAAGTGACATACTGAATTATTATTGCAATCCTTAAATATCCACATGAACGTGAACGTGGTAGCAGGCAGTATTTTTCGGGCTACCCCTTCTGTTCGAAACAAAATGTTCACACACCACCTTATAAGCGATGAGGTCACAAGCCCCATATGTGCTGGAGACAAATAACTTACTTTCATTTGTTTACTGCAAGTAGCCGCAGTTTGCAATTGCTTTCAACATATCGGGTCCAGCGCATCGAGCTACGACGCAGTGCGTTGTTCGCGCACTCCAAACACACATCAATCGATCGGTCTGAACTGGGGGGAATGACATACACGTATCATCTCCTTTTGATTGCCGTCACGAACAGAGCAACATTTTATGTATATACAATGTTGCTCTGTTCGTGTATATGGTATGGTGGCAAGTTGCATGAGGTCTCATGCGGCCTCACATGTATGTGGCACACAGCCCGATGACTCGCCCGGTGCTGCATGTTTAATCTCATCACTGCCTGCCAATTATCGCAATCTGATTCTGGTGTGCAACCTCTCTGGAGGCTGGGGCGTTGAGTCACGGCACACTGGCGGGCAACTCAGCGCGTTGCCGCTTCTCTGCTACTTGCGAAATAGCAGATATGCTTTGCTCAGCCACCACCCAGATCTGACCAGAGGGCCACATGTTGCATAATCTGGAGATCAATGGAGACCCTCAGTGCAGACGTTGCAGCCCTGCATTGAGCCGATTGATCACCCACCATTCACTGGAAGGCCTGCAAAGCTTTGGACCAGTGGCTTGGGGACAGTGAGGGAGATAGGGTGTGCATTGTGGAGTTCGAAGTGGTGGGCGACTTTGCATGGCGACAGTGTTGTTTGCGCGGCTTTCCAAGGACTGCTTCCTGTGGAAGAGGAAAAGCATTGCTCGGCATCGTATCTAGCAGTTGTGGACCAAACTGGAGATGCACCTGCACCGCACATGTTTCTCCGGACCACGAACTCTTCAGAGATCGTCAATTTCTGAGCATCAGCACGGGTTGACGGAAGTTTGGTATGCAGAGGAGTGGCCAAAATGTCAAATGGCTCATTCCGGTAGCGTATCGCAGCCAACCTAGTGCATCATTTCCATCCCAGCCCTCAATCAAGTACGAATAGCAGTGCACAAAGCTTGAATATGAAATGACTCTGGGGTGTTTCAATGACATCTCCTGGATACCAAAAGCAAAAAGAGGGACGCTTCAGTCTGCGCAAAACCGCCTTGTACAAGACAACTTGATTCTCTCACTGAGTTTGACCGCCAAACTACACCAGATGTGTATTTGACACCAAACGTTCTCCACCTTTCTACAGGAAGTCTATGAAGTGGGTATCTAATGTACATTTTTGTCAAATGGCCAACGTCAGAAGTCCGCGTGCAGCAATTTCTCAGTCAAAAGTCAAGCGTTCCAAAGTAGGAATCCTCATAAAGGCACAGTGCACACAAGCACAAGTAGATACCTAAGATACCACAACCGATTCTGCGCCCATTGCAAGGATTCTTTTGGTCATGAAGCACCAACTACTCGTCAGCACACATGCCCGTCCATACAAATCCATACAACCACGGTACACATTGATATACTGATCTTTGCTATCCCGGCTTTGCTGCTCGGCTGCCAAATTTATTGATTGTCGAAGCCTAAATACTGGAGAAGCAAGCTCAGCTAAATCATGGATTTGTTGCATGTGAGGTGTACATCAGTATCGCTGCTTGATGTCACACACCAGATGCACGCAATGCAACGCAGGTTTCATGCAATCACGGCATGCACAATGCGTGCAACTCCTGCATAAATACCTAGTTTTTACAGCATGCAATGCCATGCGATAGTCATTGCTATCTGCTTTCACCTACGACATGCTGATGGTGATAATGAAGCCCTATGGACCCAAAGGGTCAAACACAAACAACAATGGCACTCCTGCACTGCAAGTGACTTGATGCGTTCACATTTTGCACCGCTGCCGTGAGCAGCCAAGACTCATGAGGCACAGCTGCATGCAATGCATGCATGCGTCAGTCAGCAATGGAAAATGACCGGGCCAGTATCATGCTACAAACGCAAATGCACTTTGACTACGATGCAAAACCAGGAGATATGACCACATAATTCCATGGAGCACACGCTTCCCTGGTATGTGGAGAGGGGTGCGTTGGCGATCCGGCATACAGTACGATGACGCTTCGCTCGCTTGGCTCGCAAGCAGCGTGTGCACTTGCTACCAACGGCCATGGAGCATATGGTGCCGGGGACAGCAGCTCTGCTAACAGAGGCTGTCTCTACAGAAATGCAAATATGGCAACCTATGCACGTTAGCGTGCCTACCAGCATCCTTGAAGCAAACGAAATGGTAATAAATTAAAAATCGCTCGCGTCCTAATTCCTGTGCACCGAGTGGCGCTGCTACTCAGAAACCCAATGTTTGGGGCAACCCTCAAACCCTCTCTAGGTAAGAACTATCAGTTTGAATCATCCATGAGCGCTGCGGAGATGAAATGGGAATGCCTGAATACTACTCAAGAAGTATGCAGCGCAGACAAAGCCACAGCTCTTACATCGATACCTGACGGCTCCCCTCGACTGGTATGCGATGTCCTGGCACAAGCTGAATAGCACCACCATCCAAGCTGGGAGCGCCGGTAACGTCTACGAGTGAAGCTCGAGAGACCAACCGCTGCCTTGGACACATAAAGGTGTAGTGAAACCGCGACTACTTCGCAAAGACAGCAGTCCCAAGCGCATGACACGCGACTCGGCTCCAATCTGAATCAGTGGCACCAGCACTTGGGTCGCATGCCCATGTGTGGGTAGGGGCTAAACTGCGCACCTGTGGCATTGTCACACGTCACAGCTGCACGCAGTGGCATAAGATGCGCTGGAAGGCGTCAAAGTCATACACGGCAGCCGACATCGAGGAGGGTTTCTTCTGCAGGCAGAAACTTGCGCTTCGGCTGCCGTGTTGCCAACGCCCTGGGTTAGCTTGCGTTTGACGTCTCTGGCATCAAACCATATCTGCGAACCTCAGGCTACCCACAAGTGGCTTTGATCTGCACAAGCCCTGCCGCACATGCGCACACACACAGAAGCGCGCGAATGGCAACGGTGCTGATTCGGTGACGGTGTGATCTTGCAAAGGCCTACATGTGTTTCTCAGTATGTTGCACTGGCAACGGTGCTGATTCGGATGACGGTGTGATCTTGCAAAGGCCTACATGTGTTTCTCAGTATGTTGCACACTCTTGCTGCAGAGCGTGTCAGCACCCGTACTTGCATTAATGCTGAATGAAATCAGGAGGCTGATCCCACTGAGTTTTGCCAAGGTCCGCGTGATGGTAGTAGGGTTCTCCCAGAATCCGCAACCCCGATACATGAACCCAACCGTTCGCGCCGGCCAGAGGGTATCCACTTGCGGCCCATACGTTCGGGGACATGTCAGACACGCTTTCTTGCGTGATGCCTCTACTGCTGCTGGATGGGGCAGGACGTTTGACGTGTTGCAATCCTGCGCCGTGCACGTGGTGCCGTCAAGAGAAGCAAGGTGACTGCAGTCCAGTCCGGGCACAGCCATATCTCGAAATACATGTCACGGTCTCGTCGTAAAAACATGCAGCAACATTTGCGGTCTGAAAGGCCTTCGGTTTCACGATAGAAAGCGTAAGAACATAATGTGTAATGACATGGTATACTTTCGGTACTTGGCTCGTGCATGGCACATAAAGCTCATCGGCATGCATGCGATGCCAAATGTCGTCGGCAGGGCGAACACAAGGTAATCAAATCGAAGCGATTGTGCAATGAGCATATGTGAACCCTTGTGCCACCTTGCGAGGAACACACGGGGTTGTGAACAACTGCTTGGCCGCTGCCGAGAACGGTTGCTCTGATAGCAACCGAGCGAGGCTTGCTCAACGGCAACCCGTTATACATTCCCAATGACGGTTCGATGTATATATTCATAAGAGCGCGTAGACAAGTCATGCACCGTGAACCCTCATGAGAATTGTATCGCGACAGGCGCACGCATTGTACCCAAAAGTGCCATGCCATGTCGTGCATCACGTGCGTGCTGAAACATCGAAACTCGTGAGCGCCAAACGCCAAGAAGC
>NW_028323331.1:0-61000 GCF_984573655.1 Nuphar pumila | reverse complement strand
AATCCATTTGCTGTAAATGGTCGGGATTTTCAAATCTAGTTTTATAATTGGTCTGGATTTTCAAATCCAGTGTTATAACTGATCAGGATTTTCAAATTTAGTTTCTATAACTCGTCGGGATTTTCAAATCCAGTTTTTATAACTGGTCGGGATTTTCAAATTCAGTGTTATAACTGGTCGGGATTTTCAAATCCAGTTTCTATAACTGGTCGGGATTTTCAAATCCAATTTCTAAAACTGGTCGGTATTTTGAAATCGAGTTTCTATAACTGGTCGGGATTTTCAAATCCAGTTTTTATAACTGGTCGGGATTTTCAAATCCAGTTTTATAACTGGTCGGGATTTTCAAATCCAGTTTCTATAACTAGTCGAGATTTTTAAATCCAGTTTTATAATTGGTCGGAATTTTCAAATCCAGTTTTATAACTAGTCGGGATTTTCAAATCGAGTTTCTATAACTGGTGGGGATTTTCAAATCCAGTTTTATAATTGGTCGGAATTTTCAAATCTAGTGTTATAACTAATCATAATTTTCAAATCCAGTTTCTATAAATGGTCGGGATTTTCAAATTCAGTTTCTATAATAGGTCCCGATTTTCAAATCTAGTTTTATAATTGGTCGGGATTTTCAAATTCAGTGTTATAACTGATCAAGATTTTCAAATCCAGTTTCTATAACTGGTCGGGATTTTCAAATCCAATTTTATAACCGGTCGAGATTTTCAAATCCAGTTTTTATAACTGGTCGGGATTTTCAAATCCAGTTTCTATAACTGGTCAGGATTTTCAAATCAAGTTTTTATAACTGGTCGGGATTTTCAAATCCAGTTTTTATAACCGGTCGGGATTTTCAAATTCAGTGTTATAACTGGTCGGGATTTTCAAATCCAGTTTCTATAACTGGTCGGGATTTTCAAATCCAGTTTCTATAACTGGTCGGGATTTTGAAATCCAGTTTCTATAACTGGTCGGGATTTTCAATTCCAGATTTTATAACTGGTCGGGATTTTCAAATCCAGTTTCTATATCTGGTCGGGATTTTCAAATCCAGTTTCTATAACTGGTCGAGATTTTCAAATCCAGTTTCTATAACTGGTCGTGATTTTCAAATCCAGTTTCTATAACTGGTCGGGATTTTCAACTCTAGTTTTTATAACTGGTCGGGATTTTCAAATCCAGTTTTATAACTGGTCGGGATTTTCAAATCCATTTTCTATAACTGGTCGGGATTTTCAAATCTAGTTTTATAATTGGTCAGGATTTTCAAATCCAGTGTTATAACTGATCAGGATTTTCAAATTCAGTTTCTATAACTCGTCGGGATTTTCAAATTCAGTTTTATAACTGGTCGGGATTTTAAAATCCAGTTTTAATAACTGGTCAGGATTTTCAAATTCAGTTTCTATAACTGGTCAGGATTTTCAAATCCAGTTTCTATAACTGGTCGGGATTTTCAAATCCAGTTTTTATAACTGGTCGGGATTTTCAAATTCAGTGTTATAACTGGTCGGGATTTTCAACTCCAGTTTCTATAACTGGTCGGGATTTTGAAATCCAATTTCTATAACTGGTTGGGATTTTCAAATCCAGTTTTTATAACTCGTCGGGATTTTCAAATCCAGTTTCTATAACTGGTCGAGATTTTCAAATCTAGTTTTATAACTGGTCGGGATTTTCAAATCTAGTTTCTATAACTGGTCGATATTTTCAAATCTAGTTTCTATAACTGGTCGGGATTTTCAAATCCAGTTTTTATAACTGGTCGGGATTTTCAAATCTAGTTTTTATAACTGGTCGGGATTTTCAAATCTAGTTTCTATAACTGGTCAGGATTTTCAAATCCAGTTTCTATAATTGGTCGGGATTTTAAAATCCAGTTTCTATAACTGGTCGGGATTTTCAAATCCAGTTTCTATAACTGGTCGGGATTTTCAAATCCAGTTTCTATAACTGGTCGGGATTTTCAAATCTAGTGTCATAACTGGTCGGGATTTTCAAATCCAGTTTTATAACTGGTCGGGATTTTCAAATCCATTTGCTATAACTGGTAGGGATTTTCAAATCTAGTTTTATAATTGGTCGGGATTTTCAAATCCAGTGTTATAACTTATCAGGATTTTCAAATTTAGTTTCTATAACTCGTCGGGATTTTCAAATCCAGTTTTTATAACTAGTCGGGATTTTCAAATTCAGTGTTATAACTGGTCGGGATTTTCAAATCCAGTATCTATAACTGGTCGGAATTTTTAAATCTAGTGTCATAACTAGTCAGAATTTTTAAATCCAGTTTCTATAACTGGTCGGGATTTTCAAATCCAGTTTTATAACTGGTGAGGATTTTCAAATCCAGTTTCTATAACTGGTCGGGATTTTCAAATCCAGTTTTATAACTGGTCGGGATTTTCAAATCCAGTTTCTATAACTGGTCGGGATTTTTAAATCCAGTTTTATAATTGGTCGGGATTTTCAAATCCAGTTTTATAACTAGTCGGGATTTTCAAATCCAGTTTCTATAACTGGTCGGGATTTTCAAATCTAGTTTTATAATTGGTCGGAATTTTCAAATCTAGTGTTATAACTGATCATAATTTTCAAATCCAGTTTCTATAAATGGTCGGGATTTTCAAATTCAGTTTCTATAACTGGTCAGGATTTTCAAATCCAGTTTCTATAACTGGTCAAGATTTTCAAATGCAGTTTTTATAACTGGTCGGGATTTTCAAATTCAGTGTTATAACTGGTCGGGATCTTCAAATCCAGTTTCTATAACTGGTCGGGATTTTCAAATCAGTTTCTATAACTGATCGGGATGTTGAAATCCAGTTTCTATAACTGGTCGGGATTTTCAAATCTAGTTTTTATAACTGGTCGGGATTTTCAAATCCAGTTTTTGTAACTGGTCGGGATTTTCAAAATTCAGTTTTTACAACTGGTCGAGATTTTCAAATTCAGTTTCTATAACTGGTCGTGATTTCAAAATCTAGTGTCATAACTGGTCGGGATTTTTAAATCCAATTTCTATAACAGGTCGGGATTTTCAAATCCAGTTTTATAACTGGTCAGGATTTTCAAATGCAGTTTCTATAACTGGTCGGGATTTTTAAATCTAGTTTTATAACTGGTTGGGATTTTCAAATCCAAATTTATAACAGGTCGGAATTTTCAAATCCAGTTTCTATAACAGGTCCCGATTTTTAAATCTAGTTTTATAATTGGTCGGGATTTTCAAATCCAGTTTTTATAACCGGTCGGGATTTTCAAATTCAGTGTTATAACTGGTCGGGATTTTCAAATCCAGTTTCTATAACTGGTCGGGATTTTCAAATCCAGTTTCTATAACTGGTCGGGATTTTGAAATCCAGTTTCTATAACTGGTCGGGATTTTCAATTCCAGATTTTATAACTGGTCGGGATTTTCAAATCCAGTTTCTATATCTGGTCGGGATTTTCAAATCCAGTTTCTATAACTGGTCGAGATTTTCAAATCCAGTTTCTATAACTGGTCGTGATTTTCAAATCCAGTTTCTATAACTGGTCGGGATTTTCAACTCTAGTTTTTATAACTGGTCGGGATTTTCAAATCCAGTTTTATAACTGGTCGGGATTTTCAAATCCATTTTCTATAACTGGTCGGGATTTTCAAATCTAGTTTTATAATTGGTCAGGATTTTCAAATCCAGTGTTATAACTGATCAGGATTTTCAAATTCAGTTTCTATGACTCGTCGGGATTTTCAAATTCAGTTTTATAACTGGTCGGGATTTTAAAATCCAGTTTTAATAACTGGTCAGGATTTTCAAATTCAGTTTCTATAACTGGTCAGGATTTTCAAATTCAGTTTCTATAACTGGTCGGGATTTTCAAATCCAGTTTTTATAACTGGTCGGGATTTTCAAATTCAGTGTTATAACTGGTCGGGATTTTCAACTCCAGTTTCTATAACTGGTCGGGATTTTGAAATCCAATTTCTATAACTGGTTGGGATTTTCAAATCCAGTTTTTATAACTCGTCGGGATTTTCAAATCCAGTTTCTATAACTGGTCGAGATTTTCAAATCTAGTTTTATAACTGGTCGGGATTTTCAAATCTAGTTTCTATAACTGGTCGATATTTTCAAATCTAGTTTCTATAACTGGTCGGGATTTTCAAATCCAGTTTTTATAACTGGTCGGGATTTTCAAATCTAGTTTTTATAACTGGTCGGGATTTTCAAATCTAGTTTCTATAACTGGTCAGGATTTTCAAATCCAGTTTCTATAATTGGTCGGGATTTTAAAATCCAGTTTCTATAACTGGTCGGGATTTTCAAATCCAGTTTCTATAACTGGTCGGGATTTTCAAATCCAGTTTCTATAACTGGTCGGGATTTTCAAATCTAGTGTCATAACTGGTCGGGATTTTCAAATCCAGTTTTATAACTGGTCGGGATTTTCAAATCCATTTGCTATAACTGGTAGGGATTTTCAAATCTAGTTTTATAATTGGTCGGGATTTTCAAATCCAGTGTTATAACTTATCAGGATTTTCAAATTTAGTTTCTATAACTCGTCGGGATTTTCAAATCCAGTTTTTATAACTAGTCGGGATTTTCAAATTCAGTGTTATAACTGGTCGGGATTTTCAAATCCAGTATCTATAACTGGTCGGATATTTTAAATCTAGTGTCATAACTAGTCAGAATTTTTAAATCCAGTTTCTATAACTGGTCGGGATTTTCAAATCCAGTTTTATAACTGGTGAGGATTTTCAAATCCAGTTTCTATAATTGGTCGGGATTTTCAAATCCAGTTTTATAACTGGTCGGGATTTTCAAATCCAGTTTCTATAACTGGTCGGGATTTTTAAATCCAGTTTTATAATTGGTCGGGATTTTCAAATCCAGTTTTATAACTAGTCGGGATTTTCAAATCCAGTTTCTATAACTGGTCGGGATTTTCAAATCTAGTTTTATAATTGGTCGGAATTTTCAAATCTAGTGTTATAACTGATCATAATTTTCAAATCCAGTTTCTATAAATGGTCGGGATTTTCAAATTCAGTTTCTATAACTGGTCAGGATTTTCAAATCCAGTTTCTATAACTGGTCAAGATTTTCAAATGCAGTTTTTATAACTGGTCGGGATTTTCAAATTCAGTGTTATAACTGGTCGGGATCTTCAAATCCAGTTTCTATAACTGGTCGGGATTTTCAAATCAGTTTCTATAACTGATCGGGATGTTGAAATCCAGTTTCTATAACTGGTCGGGATTTTCAAATCTAGTTTTTATAACTGGTCGGGATTTTCAAATCCAGTTTTTGTAACTGGTCGGGATTTTCAAAATTCAGTTTTTACAACTGGTCGAGATTTTCAAATTCAGTTTCTATAACTGGTCGTGATTTCAAAATCTAGTGTCATAACTGGTCGGGATTTTTAAATCCAATTTCTATAACAGGTCGGGATTTTCAAATGTAGTTTTATAACTGGTCAGGATTTTCAAATGCAGTTTCTATAACTTGTCGGGATTTTTAAATCTAGTTTTATAACTGGTTGGGATTTTCAAATCCAAATTTATAACAGGTCGGAATTTTCAAATCCAGTTTCTATAACAGGTCCCGATTTTTAAATCTAGTTTTATAATTGGTCGGGATTTTCAAATCCAGTGTTATAACTGATCAGGATTTTCAAATCCAGTTTCTATAACTGGTCGGGATTTTTAAATCCAATTTTATAACTGGTCGAGATTTTCAAATCCAGTTTTTATACCTGGTCGGGATTTTCAAATCCAGTTTCTATAACTGGTCAGGATTTTCAAATCAAGTTTCTATAACTGGTCGGGATTTTCAAATCCAGTTTTTATAACCGGTCGGGATTTTCAAATTCAGTGTTATAACTGGTCGGGATTTTCATATCCAGTTTCTATAACTGGTCGGGATTTTCAAATCCAGTTTCTATAACTGGTCGGGATTTTGAAATCCAGTTTCTATAACTGGTCGGGATTTTCAATTCCAGATTTTATAACTGGTCGGGATTTTCAAATCCAGATCTTATATCTGGTCGGGATTTTCAAATCCAGTTTCTATAACTGGTCGGGATTTTCAACTCTAGTTTTTATAACTGGTCGGGATTTTCAAATCCAGTTTTATAACTGGTCGGGATTTTCAAATCCATTTTCTATAACTAGTCGGGATTTTCAAATCTAGTTTTATAATTGGTCAGGATTTTCAAATCCAGTGTTATAACTGATCAGGATTTTCAAATTCAGTTTCTATAACTCGTCGGGATTTTCAAATCCAGTTTTATAACTGGTCGGGATTTTCAAATCCAGTTTTAATAACTGGTCGGGATTTTCAAATTCAGTTTCTATAACTGGTCAGGATTTTCAAATCCAGTTTCTATAACTGGTCGGAATTTTCAAATCCAGTTTTTATAACTGGTCGGGATTTTCAAATTCAGTTTTATAACTAGTCGGGATTTTCAAATCCAGTTTCTATAACTGGTCGGGATTTTCAAATCTAGTTTTTATAACTGGTCGGGATTTTCAAATCTAGTTTCTATAACTGGTCAGGATTTTCAAATCCAGTTTCTATAATTGGTCGGGATTTTAAAATCCAATTTCTATAACTGGTCGGGATTTTCAAATCCAGTTTCTATAACTGGTCAGGATTTTCAAATCCAGTTTTATAACTGGTCGGGATTTTCAAATCCAGTTTCTATAATTGGTCGGGATTTTCAAATCTAGTGTCATAACTGGTCGGAATTTTCAAATCCAGTTTTATAACTGGTCGGGATTTTCAAATCCATTTGCTGTACCTGGTCGGGATTTTCAAATCTAGTTTTATAATTGGTCTGGATTTTCAAATCCAGTGTTATAACTGATCAGGATTTTCAAATTTAGTTTCTATAACTCGTCGGGATTTTCAAATCCAGTTTTTATAACTGGTCGGGATTTTCAAATTCAGTGTTATAACTGGTCGGGATTTTCAAATCCAGTTTCTATAACTGGTCGGGATTTTCAAATCCAATTTCTAAAACTGGTCGGTATTTTGAAATCGAGTTTCTATAACTGGTCGGGATTTTCAAATCTAGTTTTTATAACTGGTCGGGATTTTCAAATCCAGTTTCTATAACTGGTCGGGATTTTCAAATCTAGTTTTTATAACTGGTCGGAATTTTCAAATCCAGTTTTTATAACTGGTCAGGATTTTCAAAATTCAGTTTTTACAACTGGTCGGGATTTTCAAATCCAGTTTCTATAACTGGTCGGGATTTTGAAATCCAGTTTCTATAACTGGTCGGGATTTTCAAATCCAGTTTTATAACTGGTCGGGATTTTCAAATCCAGTTTTATAACTAGTCGGGATTTTCAAATCCAGTTTCTATAAATGGTCGGGAGTTTTAAATTCAGTTTTATAATTGGTCGGAATTTTCAAATCTAGTGTTATAACTGATCAGGATTTTCAAATCCAGTTTCTATAACTGGTCAGGATTTTCAAATCCAGTTTTATAACTGGTCAGGATTTTCAAATCCAGTTTCTATAACTGGTCGAGATTTTCAAATTCAGTTTCTATAACTAGTCAGGATTTTCAAATCTAGTTTCTATAACTGGTCGAGATTTTCAAATCCAGTTTCTATAACTCGTCGGGATTTTTAAATCCAGTTTTATAATTGGTCGGGATTTTCAAATCCAGTTTTATAACTAGTCGGGATTTTCAAATCCAGTTTCTATAACTGGTCGGGATTTTCAAATCCAGTTTTATAATTGGTCGGAATTTTCAAATCTAGTGTTATAACTGATCATGATTTTCAAATCCAGTTTCTATAAATGGTCGGGATTTTCAAATTCAGTTTCTATAACTAGTCAGGATTTTCAAATCCAGTTTCTATAACTGGTCGGAATTTTCAAATCCAGTTTTTATAACTGGTCGGGATTTTCAAATTCAGTGTTATAACTGGTCGGGATTTTCAAATCCAGTTTCTATAACTGGTCGAGATTTTCAAATCCAGTTTCTATAACTGGTCGGTATTTTGAAATCCAGTTTCTATAAGTAGTCGGGATTTTCAAATCCAGTTTTTATAACTGGTCGGGATTTTCAAATCCAGTTTTATAACTAGTCGGGATTTTCAAATCTAGTTTCTATAACTGGTAGGGATTTTCAAATCCAGTTTCTATAACTGGTCGGGATTTTCAAATCCAGTTTCTATAACTGGTCGGGATTTTCAAATCTAGTTTTTATAACTGGTCGGGATTTTCAAATCCAGTTTTTGTAACTGGTCGGGATTTTCAAAATTCAGTTTTTACAACTGGTCGGGATTTTCAAATCCAGTTTCTATAACTGGTCGTGATTTCAAAATCTAGTGTCATAACTGGTCGGGATTTTTAAATCCATTTTCTATAACTGGTCGGGATTTTCAAATCCAGTTTTATAACTGGTCAGAATTTTCAAATGCAGTTTCTATAACTGGTCGGGATTTTTAAATCTAGTTTTATAACTGGTTGGGATTTTCAAATCCAGATTTATAACTGGTCGGGATTTTCAAATCCAGTTTCTATAACAGATCCCGATTTTCAAATTTAGTTTTATAATTGGTCGGGATTTTCAAATCCAATGTTATAATTGATCAGGATTTTCAAATCCAGTTTCTATAACTGGTCGGGATTTTCAATTACAGATTTTATAACTGGTCGGGATTTTCAAATCCAGTTTTTATATCTGGTCGGGATTTTCAAATCCAGTTTCTATAACTGGTCAAGATTATCAAATCCAGTTTCTATAACTGGTCGTGATTTTCAAATCCAGTTTCTATAACTGGTCGGGATTTTCAACTCTAGTTTTTATAACTGGTCGGGATTTTCAAATCCAGTTTTATAACTGGTCGGGATTTTCAAATCCATTTTCTATAACTGGTCGGGATTTTCAAATCTAGTTTTATAATTGGTCGGGATTTTCAAATCCAGTGTTATAACTGATCAGGATTTTCAAATTCAGTTTCTATAACTCGTCGGGATTTTCAAATCCAGTTTTATAACTGGTCGGGATTTTCAAATCCAGTTTTAATAACTGGTCAGGATTTTCAATTTCAGTTTCTATAACTGGTCAGGATTTTCAAATCCAGTTTCTATAACTAGTCGGGATTTTCAAATCCAGTTTTTATAACTGGTCGGGATTTTCAAATTCAGTGTTATAACTGGTCGGGATTTTCAACTCCAGTTTCTATAACTGGTCGGGATTTTGAAATCCAGCTTCTATAACTGGTTGGGATTTTCAAATCCAGTTTTTATAACTGGTCAGGATTTTCAAATCCAGTTTCTATAACTGGTCGAGATTTTCAAATCCAGTTTTATAACTGGTCGGGATTTTCAAATCTAGTTTCTATAACTGGTCGATATTTTCAAATCTAGTTTCTATAACTGGTCGAGATTTTCAAATCCAGTTTCTATAACTGGTCGGGATTTTCAAATCTAGTTTTTATAACTGGTCGGGATTTTCAAATCTAGTTTCTATAACTGGTCAGGATTTTCAAATCCAGTTTCTATAATTGGTCGGGATTTTAAAATCCAGTTTCTATAACTGGTCGGGATTTTCAAATCCAGTTTCTATAACTGGTCGAGATTTTCAAATCCAGTTTCTATAACTGGTCGGGATTTTCAAATCTAGTGTCTATAACTGGTCGGGATTTTCAAATCCAGTTTCTATAACTGGTCGGGATTTTGAAATCCAATTTCTATAACTGGTCGGGATTTTCAATTCCAGATTTTATAACTGGTCGGGATTTTCAAATCCAGTTTCTATATCTGGTCGGGATTTTCAAATCCAGTTTCTATAACTGGTCGAGATTTTCAAATCCAGTTTCTATAACTGGTCGTGATTTTCAAATCCAGTTTCTATAACTTGTCGGGATTTTCAACTCTAGTTTTTATAACTGGTCGGGATTTTCAAATCCAGTTTTATAACTGGTCGGGATTTTCAAATCCATTTTCTATAACTGGTCGGGATTTTCAAATCTAGTTTTATAATTGGTCGGGATTTTCAAATCCAGTGTTATAACTGATCAGGATTTTCAAATTCAGTTTCTATAACTCGTCGGGATTTTCAAATCCAGTTTTATAACTTGTCGGGATTTTCAAATCCAGTTTTAATAACTGGTCAGGATTTTCAAATTCAGTTTCTATAACTGGTCAGGATTTTCAAATCCAGTTTCTATAACTGGTCGTGATTTTCAAATCCAGTTTCTATAACTGGTCGGGATTTTGAAATCCAGTTTCTATAACTGGTCGGGATTTTCAATTCCAGATTTTATAACTGGTCGGGATTTTCAAATCCAGTTTCTATATCTGGTCGGGATTTTCAAATCCAGTTTCTATAACTGGTCGAGATTTTCAAATCCAGTTTCTATAACTGGTCGTGATTTTCAAATCCAGTTTCTATAACTTGTCGGGATTTTCAACTCTAGTTTTTATAACTGGTCGGGATTTTCAAATCCAGTTTTATAACTGGTCGGGATTTTCAAATCCATTTTCTATAACTGGTCGGGATTTTCAAATCTAGTTTTATAATTGGTCGGGATTTTCAAATCCAGTGTTATAACTGATCAGGATTTTCAAATTCAATTTCTATAACTCGTCGGGATTTTCAAATCCAGTTTTATAACTGGTCGGGATTTTCAAATCCAGTTTTAATAACTGGTCAGGATTTTCAAATTTAGTTTCTATAACTGGTCAGGATTTTCAAATCCATTTTCTATAACTGGTCGGGATTTTTAAATTCAGTGTTATAACTGGTCGGGATTTTCAACTCCAGTTTCTATAACTGGTCGGGATTTTGAAATCCAGTTTCTATAACTGGTTGGGATTTTCAAATCCAGTTTTTATAACTCGTCGGGATTTTCAAATCCAGTTTCTATAACTGGTCGAGATTTTCAAATCCAGTTTTATAACTGGTCGGGATTTTCAAATCTAGTTTCTATAACTGGTCGATATTTTCAAATCTAGTTTCTATAATTGGTCGGAATTTTCAAATCCAGTTTTTATAACTGGTCGGGATTTTCAAATCTAGTTTTTATAACTGGTCGGGATTTTCAAATCTAGTTTCTATAACTGGTCAGGATTTTCAAATCCAGTTTCTATAATTGGTCGGGATTTTAAAATCCAGTTTCTATAACTGGTCGGGATTTTCAAATCCAGTTTCTATAACTGGTCGGGATTTTCAAATCCAGTTTCTATAACTGGTCGGGATTTTCAAATCTAGTGTCATAACTGGTCGGGATTTTCAAATCCAGTTTTATAACTGGTCGGGATTTTCAAATCCATTTGCTATAACTGGTAGGGATTTTCAAATCTAGTTTTATAATTGGTCGGGATTTTCAAATCCAGTGTTATAACTTATCAGGATTTTCAAATTTAGTTTCTATAACTCGTCGGGATTTTCAAATCCAGTTTTTATAACTGTCGGGATTTTCAAATTCAGTGTTATAACTGGTCGGGATTTTCAAATCCAGTATCTATAACTGGTCGGAATTTTTAAATCTAGTGTCATAACTAGTCAGAATTTTTAAATCCAGTTTCTATAACTGGTCGGGATTTTCAAATCCAGTTTTATAACTGGTCAGGATTTTCAAATCCAGTTTCTATAACTGGTCGGGATTTTCAAATCCAGTTTTATAACTGGTCGGGATTTTCAAATCCAGTTTCTATAACTGGTCGGGATTTTTAAATCCAGTTTTATAATTGGTCGGGATTTTCAAATCCAGTTTTATAACTAGTCGGGATTTTCAAATCCAGTTTCTATAACTGGTCGGGATTTTCAAATCCAGTTTTATAATTGGTCGGAATTTTCAAATCTAGTGTTATAACTGATCATAATTTTCAAATCCAGTTTCTATAAATGGTCGGGATTTTCAAATTCAGTTTCTATAACAGGTCCCGATTTTCAAATCTAGTTTTATAATTGGTCGGGATTTTCAAATTCAGTGTTATAACTGATCAGGATTTTCAAATCCAGTTTCTATAACTAGTCGGGATTTTCAAATCCAATTTTATAACTGGTCGAGATTTTCAAATCCAGTTTTTATAACTGGTCGGGATTTTCAAATCCAGTTTCTATAACTGGTCAGGATTTTCAAATCAAGTTTCTATAACTGGTCGGGATTTTCAAATCCAGTTTTTATAACCGGTCGGGATTTTCAAATCCAGTTTCTATAACTGGTCGGGATTTTCAAATCCAGTTTCTATAACTGGTCGGGATTTTCAAATCCAGTTTCTATAACTGGTCGGGATTTTCAATTCCAGATTTTATAACTGGTCGGGATTTTCAAATCCAGTTTCTATATCTGGTCGGGATTTTCAAATCCAGTTTCTATAACTGGTCGAGATTTTCAAATCCAGTTTCTATAACTGGTCGTGATTTTCAAATCCAGTTTCTATAACTTGTCGGGATTTTCAACTCTAGTTTTTATAACTGGTCGGGATTTTCAAATCCAGTTTTATAACTGGTCGGGATTTTCAAATCCATTTTCTATAACTGGTCGGGATTTTCAAATCTAGTTTTATAATTGGTCGGGATTTTCAAATCCAGTGTTATAACTGATCAGGATTTTGAAATTCAGTTTCTATAACTCGTCGGGATTTTCAAATCCAGTTTTATAACTGGTCGGGATTTTCAAATCCAGTTTTAATAACTGGTCAGGATTTTCAAATTCAGTTTCTATAACTGGTCAGGATTTTCAAATCCAGTTTCTATAACTGGTCGGGATTTTCAAATCCAGTTTTATAACTGGTCGGGATTTTCAAATTCAGTTTCTATAACTCGTCGGGATTTTCAAATCCAGTTTTATAACTGGTCGGGATTTTCAAATCCAGTTTTAATAACTGGTCAGGATTTTCAAATTCAGTTTCTATAACTGGTCAGGATTTTCAAATCCAGTTTCTATAACTGGTCGGGATTTTCAAATCCAGTTTCTATAACTGGTCGGGATTTTGAAATCCAGTTTCTATAACTGGTCGGGATTTTCAATTCCAGATTTTATAACTGGTCGGGATTTTCAAATCCAGTTTCTATAACTGGTCGGGATTTTCAAATCCAGTTTCTATAACTGGTCGAGATTTTCAAATCCAGTTTCTATAACTGGTCGTGATTTTCAAATCCAGTTTCTATAACTTGTCGGGATTTTCAACTCTAGTTTTTATAACTGGCCGGGATTTTCAAATCCAGTTTTATAACTGGTCGGGATTTTCAAATCCATTTTCTATAACTGGTCGGGATTTTCAAATCTAGTTTTATAATTGGTCGGGATTTTCAAATCCAGTGTTATAACTGATCAGGATTTTCAAATTCAGTTTCTATAACTCGTCGGGATTTTCAAATCCAGTTTTATAACTGGTCGGGATTTTCAAATCCAGTTTTAATAACTGGTTAGGATTTTCAAATTCAGTTTCTATAACTGGTCAGGATTTTCAAATCCATTTTCTATAACTGGTCGGGATTTTTAAATTCAGTGTTATAACTGGTCGGGATTTTCAACTCCAGTTTCTATAACTGGTCGGGATTTTGAAATCCAGTTTCTATAACTGGTTGGGATTTTCAAATCCAGTTTTTATAACTCGTCGGGATTTTCAAATCCAGTTTCTATAACTGGTCGAGATTTTCAAATCCAGTTTTATAACTGGTCGGGATTTTCAAATCTAGTTTCTATAACTGGTCGATATTTTCAAATCTAGTTTCTATAATTGGTCGGAATTTTCAAATCCAGTTTTTATAACTGGTCGGGAGTTTCAAATCTAGTTTTTATAACTGGTCGGGATTTTCAAATCTAGTTTCTATAACTGGTCAGGATTTTCAAATCCAGTTTCTATAACTGGTCGGGATTTTCAAATCCAGTTTCTATAACTGGTCGGGATTTTCAAATCTAGTGTCATAACTGGTCGGGATTTTCAAATCCAGTTTTATAACTGGTCGGGATTTTCAAATCCATTTGCTATAACTGGTAGGGATTTTCAAATCTAGTTTTATAATTGGTCGGGATTTTCAAATCCAGTGTTATAACTTATCAGGATTTTCAAATTTAGTTTCTATAACTCGTCGGGATTTTCAAATCCAGTTTTTATAACTAGTCGGGATTTTCAAATTCAGTGTTATAACTGGTCGGGATTTTCAAATCCAGTATCTATAACTGGTCGGAATTTTTAAATCTAGTGTCATAACTAGTCAGAATTTTTAAATCCAGTTTCTATAACTGGTCGGGATTTTCAAATCCAGTTTTATAACTGGTCAGGATTTTCAAATCCAGTTTCTATAACTGGTCGGGATTTTCACATCCAGTTTTATAACTGGTCGGGATTTTCAAATCCAATTTCTATAACTAGTCGGGATTTTCAAATCCAATTTTATAACTGGTCGAGATTTTCAAATCCAGTTTTTATAACTGGTCGGGATTTTCAAATCCAGTTTCTATAACTGGTCAGGATTTTCAAATCAAGTTTCTATAACTGGTCGGGATTTTCAAATCCAGTTTTTATAACCGGTCGGGATTTTCAAATTCAGTGTTATAACTGGTCGGGATTTTCAAATCCAGTTTCTATAACTGGTCGGGATTTTCAAATCCAGTTTCTATAACTGGTCGGGATTTTGAAATCCAGTTTCTATAACTGGTCGGGATTTTCAATTCCAGATTTTATAACTAGTCGGGATTTTCAAATCCAGTTTCTATATCTGGTCGGGATTTTCAAATCCAGTTTCTATAACTGGTCGAGATTTTCAAATCCAGTTTCTATAACTGGTCGTGATTTTCAAATCCAGTTTCTATAACTTGTCGGGATTTTCAACTCTAGTTTTTATAACTGGTCGGGATTTTCAAATCCAGTTTTATAACTGGTCGGGATTTTCAAATCCATTTTCTATAACTGGTCGGGATTTTCAAATCTAGTTTTATAATTGGTCGGGATTTTCAAATCCAGTGTTATAACTGATCAGGATTTTGAAATTCAGTTTCTATAACTCGTCGGGATTTTGAAATCCAGTTTTATAACTGGTCGGGATTTTCAAATCCAGTTTTAATAACTGGTCAGGATTTTCAAATTCAGTTTCTATAACTGGTCAGGATTTTCAAATCCAGTTTCTATAACTGGTCGGGATTTTCAAATCCAGTTTCTATAACTGGTCGGGATTTTGAAATCCAGTTTCTATAACTGGTCGGGATTTTCAATTCCAGATTTTATAACTGGTCGGGATTTTCAAATCCAGTTTCTATATCTGGTCGGGATTTTCAAATCCAGTTTCTATAACTGGTCGAGATTTTCAAATCCAGTTTCTATAACTGGTCGTGATTTTCAAATCCAGTTTCTATAACTTGTCGGGATTTTCAACTCTAGTTTTTATAACTGGTCGGGATTTTCAAATCCAGTTTTATAACTGGTCGGGATTTTCAAATCCATTTTCTATAACTGGTCGGGATTTTCAAATTTAGTTTTATAATTGGTCAGGATTTTCAAATCCAGTGTTATAACTGATCAGGATTTTCAAATTCAGTTTCTATAACTCGTCGGGATTTTCAAATCCAGTTTTATAACTGGTCGGGATTTTCAAATCCAGTTTTAATAACTGGTCAGGATTTTCAAATTCAGTTTCTATAACTGGTCAGGATTTTCAAATCCATTTTCTATAACTGGTCGGGATTTTCAAATTCAGTGTTATAACTGGTCGGGATTTTCAACTCCAGTTTCTATAACTGGTCGGGATTTTGAAATCCAGTTTCTATAACTGGTTGGGATTTTCAAATCCAGTTTTTATAACTCGTCGGGATTTTCAAATCCAGTTTCTATAACTGGTCGAGATTTTCAAATCCAGTTTTATAACTGGTCGGGATTTTTAAATCTAGTTTCTATAACTGGTCGATATTTTCAAATCTAGTTTCTATAACTGGTCGGGATTTTCAAATCCAGTTTTTATAACTGGTCGGGATTTTCAAATCTAGTTTTTATAACTGGTCGGGATTTTCAAATCTAGTTTCTATAACTGGTTAGGATTTTCAAATCCAGTTTCTATAATTGGTCGGGATTTTAAAATCCAGTTTCTATAACTGGTCGGGATTTTCAAATCCAGTTTCTATAACTGGTCGGGATTTTCAAATCCAGTTTCTATAACTGGTCGGGATTTTCAAATCTAGTGTCATAACTGGTCGGGATTTTCAAATCCAGTTTTATAATTGGTCGGGATTTTCAAATCCAGTGTTATAACTTATCAGGATTTTCAAATTTAGTTTCTATAACTCGTCGGGATTTTCAAATCCAGTTTTTATAACTGGTCGGGATTTTCAAATTCAGTGTTATAACTGGTCGGGATTTTCAAATCCAGTATCTATAACTGGTCGGAATTTTTAAATCTAGTGTCATAACTAGTCAGAATTTTTAAATCCAGTTTCTATAACTGGTCGGGATTTTCAAATCCAGTTTTATAACTGGTTAGGATTTTCAAATCCAGTTTCTATAACTGGTCGGGATTTTCAAATCCAGTTTTATAACTGGTCGGGATTTTCAAATCCAGTTTCTATAACTGGTCGGGATTTTTAAATCCAGTTTTATAATTGGTCGGGATTTTCAAATCCAGTTTTATAACTAGTCGGGATTTTCAAATCCAGTTTCTATAACTGGTCGGGATTTTCAAATCCAGTTTTATAATTGGTCGGAATTTTCAAATCTAGTGTTATAACTGATCATAATTTTCAAATCCAGTTTCTATAAATGGTCGGGATTTTCAAATTCAGTTTCTATAACTGGTCAGGATTTTCAAATCCAGTTTCTATAACTGGTCGGGATTTTCAAATGCAGTTTTTATAACTGGTCGGGATTTTCAAATTCAGTGTTATAACTGGTCGGGATTTTCAAATCCAGTTTCTATAACTGGTCGGGATTTTCAAATCAGTTTCTATAACTGATCGGGATTTTGAAATCCAGTTTCTATAACTGGTCGGGATTTTCAAATCTAGTTTTTATAACTGGTCGGGATTTTCAAATCCAGTTTTTGTAACTGGTCGGGATTTTCAAAATTCAGTTTTTACAACTGGTCGGGATTTTCAAATTCAGTTTCTATAACTGGTCGTGATTTCAAAATTTAGTCTCATAACTGGTCGGGATTTTCAAATTCAGTGTTATAACTGGTCGGGATTTTCAACTCCAGTTTCTATAACTGGTCGGGATTTTGAAATCCAGTTTCTATAACTGGTTGGGATTTTCAAATCCAGTTTTTATAACTCGTCGGGATTTTCAAATCCAGTTTCTATAACTGGTCGAGATTTTCAAATCTAGTTTTATAACTGGTCGGGATTTTCAAATCTAGTTTCTATAACTGGTCGATATTTTCAAATCTAGTTTCTATAACTGGTCGGGATTTTCAAATCCAGTTTTTATAACTGGTCGGGATTTTCAAATCTAGTTTTTATAACTGGTCGGGATTTTCAAATCTAGTTTCTATAACTGGTCAGGATTTTCAAATCCAGTTTCTATAATTGGTCGGGATTTTAAAATCCAGTTTCTATAACTGGTCGGGATTTTCAAATCCAGTTTCTATAACTGGTCGGGATTTTCAAATCCAGTTTCTATAACTGGTCGGGATTTTCAAATCTAGTGTCATAACTGGTCGGGATTTTCAAATCCAGTTTTATAACTGGTCGGGATTTTCAAATCCATTTGCTATAACTGGTAGAGATTTTCAAATCTAGTTTTATAATTGGTCGGGATTTTCAAATCCAGTGTTATAACTTATCAGGATTTTCAAATTTAGTTTCTATAACTCGTCGAGATTTTCAAATCCAGTTTTTATAACTGGTCGGGATTTTCAAATTCAGTGTTATAACTGGTCGGGATTTTCAAATCCAGTATCTATAACTGGTCGGAATTTTTAAATCTAGTGTCATAACTAGTCAGAATTTTTAAATCCAGTTTCTATAACTGGTCGGGATTTTCAAATCCAGTTTTATAACTGGTCAGGATTTTCAAATCCAGTTTCTATAACTGGTCGGGATTTTCAAATCCAGTTTTATAACTGGTCGGGATTTTCAAATCCAGTTTCTATAACTGGTCGGGATTTTTAAATCCAGTTTTATAATTGGTCGGGATTTTCAAATCCAGTTTTATAACTAGTCGGGATTTTCAAATCCAGTTTCTATAACTGGTCGGGATTTTCAAATCCAGGTTTATAATTGGTCGGAATTTTCAAATCTAGTGTTATAACTGATCATAATTTTCAAATCCAGTTTCTATAAATGGTCGGGATTTTCAAATTCAGTTTCTATAACTGGTCAGGATTTTCAAATCCAGTTTCTATAACTGGTCGGGATTTTCAAATGCAGTTTTTATAACTAGTCGGGATTTTCAAATTCAGTGTTATAACTGGTCGGGATTTTCAAATCCAGTTTCTATAACTGGTCGGGATTTTCAAATCAGTTTCTATAACTGATCGGGATTTTGAAATCCAGTTTCTATAACTGGTCGGGATTTTCAAATCTAGTTTTTATAACTGGTCGGGATTTTCAAATCCAGTTTTTGTAACTGGTCGGGATTTTCAAAATTCAGTTTTTACAACTGGTCGGGATTTTCAAATTCAGTTTCTATAACTGGTCGTGATTTCAAAATCTAGTCTCATAACTGGTCGGGATTTTTAAATCCAATTTCTATAACTGGTCGGGATTTTCAAATCCAGTTTTATAACTGGTCAGGATTTTCAAATGTAGTTTCTATAACTGGTCGGGATTTTTAAATCTAGTTTTATAACTGGTTGGGATTTTCAAATCCAGTTTTTATAACTGGTCGGGATTTTCAAATCTAGTTTCTATAACTGGTCGAGATTTTCAAATCCAGTTTTATAACTGGTCGGGATTTTCAAATCTAGTTTCTATAACTGGTCGATATTTTCAAATCTAGTTTCTATAACTGGTCGGGATTTTCAAATCCAGTTTCTATAAATGGTCGGGATTTTCAAATTCAGTTTCTATAACTGGTCAGGATTTTCAAATCCAGTTTCTATAACTGGTCGGGATTTTCAAATGCAGTTTTTATAACTGGTCGGGATTTTCAAATTCAATGTTATAACTGGTCGGGATTTTCAAATCCAGTTTCTATAACTGGTCAGGATTTTCAAATCAGTTTCTATAACTGATCGGGATTTTGAAATCCAGTTTCTATAACTGGTCGGGATTTTCAAATCTAGTTTTTATAACTGGTCGGGATTTTCAAATCCAGTTTTTGTAACTGGTCGGGATTTTCAAAATTCAGTTTTTACAACTGGTCGGGATTTTCAAATTCAGTTTCTATAACTGGTCGTGATTTCAAAATCTAGTGTCATAACTGGTCGGGATTTTTAAATCCAATTTCTATAACTGGTCGGGATTTTCAAATCCAGTTTTATAACTGGTCAGGATTTTCAAATGTAGTTTCTATAACTGGTCGGGATTTTTAAATCTAGTTTTATAACTGGTTGGGATTTTCAAATCCAGATTTATAACTCGTCGGGATTTTCAAATCCAGTTTCTATAACAGGTCCCGATTTTTAAATCTAGTTTTATAATTGGTCGGGATTTTCAAATCGAGTGTTATAACTGATCACGATTTTCAAATCCAGTTTCTATAACTGGTCGGGATTTTTAAATCCAATTTTATAACTGGTCGAGATTTTCAAATCCAGTTTTTATACCTGGTCGGGATTTTCAAATCCAGTTTCTATAACTGGTCAATATTTTCAAATCAAGTTTCTATAACTGGTCGGGATTTTCAAATCCAGTTTTTATAACCGGTCGGGATTTTCAAATTCAGTGTTATAACTGGTCGGGATTTTCAAATCCAGTTTCTATAACTGGTCGGGATTTTCAAATCCAGTTTCTATAACTGGCCGGGATTTTGAAATCCAGTTTCTATAACTGGTCGGGATTTTCAATTCCAGATTTTATAACTGGTCGGGATTTTCAAATCCAGATCATATATCTGGTCGGGATTTTCAAATCCAGTTTCTATAACTGGTCGAGATTTTCAAATCCAGTTTCTATAACTGGTCGTGATTTTCAAATCCAGTTTCTATAACTGGTCGGGATTTTCAACTCTAGTTTTTATAACTGGTCGGGATTTTCAAATCCAATTTTATAACTGGTCGGGATTTTCAAATCCATTTTCTATAACTGGTCGGGATTTTCAAATCTAATTTTATAATTGGTCAGGATTTTCAAATCCAGTGTTATAACTGATCAGGATTTTCAAATTCAGTTTCTATAACTCGTCGGGATTTTCAAATCCAGTTTTATAACTGGTCGGGATTTTCAAATCCAGTTTTAATAACTGGTCGGGATTTTCAAATTCAGTTTCTATAACTGGTCAGGATTTTCAAATCCAGTTTCTATAACTGGTCGGAATTTTCAAATCCAGTTTTTATAACTGGTCGGGATTTTCAAATTCAGTGTTATAACTAGTCGGGATTTTCAACTCCAGTTTCTATAACTGGTCGGGATTTTGAAATCCAGTTTCTATAACTGGTTGGGATTTTCAAATCCAGTTTTTATAACTGGTCGGGATTTTCAAATCCAGTTTCTATAAATGGTCGAGATTTTCAAATCCAGTTTTATAACTGGTCGGGATTTTCAAATCTAGTTTCTATAACTGGTCGATATTTTCAAATCTAGTTTCTATAACTGGTCGGGATTTTCAAATTCAGTTTCTATAACTGGTCGGGATTTTCAAATCTAGTTTTTATAACTGGTCGGGATTTTCAAATCTAGTTTCTATAACTGGTCAGGATTTTCAAATCCAGTTTCTATAATTGGTCGGGATTTTAAAATCCATTTTCTATAACTGGTCGAGATTTTCAAATCCAGTTTCTATAACTGGTCGGGATTTTCAAATCCAGTTTTATAACTGGTCGGGATTTTCAAATCCAGTTTCTATAACTGATCGGGATTTTCAAATCTAGTGTCATAACTGGTAGGAATTTTCAAATCTAGTTTTATAACTGGTCGGGATTTTCAAATCCATTTGCTGTAACTGGTCGAGATTTTCAAATCTAGTTTTATAATTGGTCTGGATTTTCAAATCCAGTGTTATAACTGATCAGGATTTTCAAATTTAGTTTCTATAACTCGTCGGGATTTTCAAATCCAGTTTTTATAACTGGTCGGGATTTTCAAATTCAGTGTTATAACTGGTCGGGATTTTCAAATCCAGTTTCTATAACTGGTCGGGATTTTCAAATCCAATTTCTAAAACTGGTCGGTATTTTGAAATCGAGTTTCTATAACTGGTCGGGATTTTCAAATCCAGTTTTTATAACTGGTCGGGATTTTCAAATCCAGTTTCTATAACTGGTCGGGATTTTCAAATCCAGTTTTATAACTGGTCGGGATTTTCAAATCTAGTTTCTATAACTGGTCGGGATTTTCAAATCCAGTTTCTATAACTGGTTGGGATTTTCAAATCAAGTTTCTATAACTGGTCTGTATTTTCAAATCCAGTTTATATAACTGGTCGGGATTTTCAAATCCAGTTTTTATAACTGGTCGGGATTTTCAAATCCAGTTTCTATAACTGGTCGGGATTTTCAAATCAAGTTTCTATAACTGGTCGGTATTTTGAAAGCCAGTTTCTATAACTGGTCGGGATTTTCAAATCCAGTTTTTATAACTGGTCGGGATTTTCAAATCCAGTTTCTATAACTGGTCGGGATTTTCAAATCCAGTTTTATAACTGGTCGGGATTTTCAAATCTAGTTTCTATAACTGGTCGGGATTTTCAAATCCAGTTTCTATAACTGGTCGGGATTTTCAAATCCAGTTTCTATATCTGGTCGGGATTTTCAAATCTAGTTTTTATAACTGGTCGGGATTTTAGAATCCAGTTTTTGTAACTAGTCGGGATTTTCAAAATTCAGTTTTTACAACTGGTCGGGATTTTCAAATCCAGTTTCTATAACTAGTCGGGATTTTCAAATCCAATTTTTATAACTGGTCGGGATTTTCAAATCCAGTTTCTGTAACTGGTCGTCATTTCCAAATCTAGTGTCATAACTGGTCGGGATTTTCAAATCCAATTTATATAACTGGTCGGGATTTTCAAATCCAGTTTTATAACTGGTCAGGATTTTTAAATGCAGTTTCTATAACTGGTCGGGATTTTTAAATCTAGTTTTATAACTGGTTGGGATTTTCAAATCCAGATTTATAACTGGTCGGGATTTTCAAATCCAGTTTCTATAACAGATCCCGATTTTCAAATTTAGTTTTATAATTGGTCGGGATTTTCGAATCCAGTGTTATAACTGATCAGGATTTTCAAATCCAGTTTCTATAACTGGTCGGGATTTTCAAATCCAGTTTTATAACTGGTCGGGATTTTATAATCCAGTTTTTATAACTAGTCGGGATTTTCAAATCCAGTTTCTATAACTGGTCAGGATTTTCAAATCAAGTTTCTATAACTGGTCGGGATCTTCAAATCCAGTTTCTATAACTAGTTTTTATAATTGGTCGGGATTTTCAAATCCAGTGTTATAACTGATCAGGATTTTCAAATTCAGTTTCTATAACTCGTCGGGATTTTCAAATCCAGTTTTATAAATGGTCGGGATTTTCAAATCCATTTTCTATAACTGGTCGAGATTTTCAAATCCAGTTTTATAACTGGTCGGGATTTTCAAATCCATTTTCTATAACTGGTCGGGATTTTCAAATCTAGTTTTATAATTGGTCGGGATTTTCAAATCCGGTGTTATAACTGATCAGGATTTTCATATTCAGTTTCTATAACTCGTCGGGATTTTCAAATCCAGTTTTATAACTGGTCGGGATTTTCAAATCCAGTTTTTATAACTAGTCGGGATTTTCAAATTCAGTTTCTATAACTGGTCAGGATTTTCAAATCCAGTTTCTATAACTGGTCGGGATTTTCAAATTCAGTTTTTATAACTGGTCGGGATTTTTAAATTCAGTGTTATAACTGGTCGGGATTTTCAACTCCAGTTTCTATAACTGGTCGGGATTTTGAAATTCAGTTTCTATAACTGGTTGGGATTTTCAAATCCAGTTTTTATAACTAGTCGGGATTTTCAAATCCAGTTTCTATAACTGGTCGGGATTTTCAAATCCAGTTTTATAACTGGTCGGGATTTTTAAATCCATTTTCTATAACTGGTCGGGATTTTCAAATCTAGTTTTATAATTAGTCGGGATTTTCAAATCCAGTGTTATAACTGATAAGGATTTTTAAATTCAGTTTCTATAACTCCTCGCGATTTTCAAATCAAGTTTTATAACTGGTCGGGATTTTCAAATCCAGTGTTTATAACTGGTCGGGATTTTCAAATTCAGTTTCTATAACTGGTCAGGATTTTCAAATCCAGTTTTTATAACTGGTCAGGATTTTCTAATTCAGTTTCTATAACTGGTCAGGATTTTCAAATCCAGTTTTTATAACTAGTCGGGATTTTCAAATCCAGTTTTTATAACTGGTCGGGATTTTCAAATTCAGTGTTATAACTGGTCGGGATTTTCAAATCCAGTTTCTATAACTGGTCGGGATTTTCAAATCCAGTTTTATAACTGGTCGGGATTTTCAAATTCATTTTCTATAACTGGTCGGGATTTTCAAATCTAGTTTTACAATTGGTCGGGATTTTCAAATCCAGTGTTATAACTGATCAGGATTTTCAAATCCAGTTTCTATAACTGGTCGGGATTTTAAAATCCAGTTTTATAACTGGTCGGCATTTTCAAATCCAGTTTTTATAACAGGTCGGGATTTTCAAATTCAGTGTTATAACTGGTCGGGATTTTCAAATTCAGTTTCTATAACTGGTCGGGATTTTGAAATCCAGTTTCTATAACTGGTCGGGATTTTCAAATCCAGTGTTATAACTCATCAGGATTTTCAAATCCAGTTTCTATAACTGGTCGGGATTTTCAAATCCAGTTTTATAACTGGTCGGGATTTTCAAATCCAGTTTTTATAACTGGTCGGGATTTTCAAATCCAGTTTCTATAACTGGTCAGGATTTTCAAATCAAGTTTCTATAACTGGTCGGGATTTTCAAATCCAGTTTTTATAACCGGTCGGGATTTTCAAATCTAGTTTCTATAACTGGTCGGGATTTTGAAATCTAGTTTCTATAACTGGTCGGGATTTTCAATTCCAGATTTTATAACTAGTCGGGATTTTCAAATCCAGTTTCTATAACTGATAGGGATTTTCAAATCCAGTTTCTATAACTGGTCGGGATTTTGAAATCCAGTTTCTATAACTGGTCGGGATTTTCAAATACAGTTTCTATAACTGGTCGAGATTTTCAAATCCAGTTTCTATAACTGGTCGGGATTTGCAACTCCAGTTTTTATAACTCGTCGGGATTTTCAAATCCAGTATCTATAACTGGTCGGAATTTTCAAATCTAGTGTCATAACTGGTCGGAATTTTTAAATACAGTTTCTATAACTGGTCGGGATTTTCAAATCCAGTTTCTATAACTAGTCGTGATTTTCAAATCCAGTTTTTATAACTGGTCGGGATTTTCAAATTCAGTGTTATAACTGGTCGGGATTTTCAAATCCAGTATCTATAACTGGTCGGAATTTTTAAATCTAGTGTCATAACTAGTCAGAATTTTTAAATCCAGTTTCTATAACTGGTCGGGATTTTCAAATCCAGTTTTATAACTGGTCAGGATTTTCAAATCCAGTTTCTATAACTGGTCGGGATTTTCAAATCCAGTTTTATAACTGGTCGGGATTTTCAAATCCAGTTTCTATAACTGGTCGGGATTTTTAAATCCAGTTTTATAATTGGTCGGGATTTTCAAATCCAGTTTTATAACTAGTCGGGATTTTCAAATCCAGTTTCTATAACTGGTCGGGATTTTCAAATCCAGTTTCTATAAATGGTCGGGATTTTCAAATTCAGTTTCTATAACTGGTCAGGATTTTCAAATCCAGTTTGTATAACTGGTCGGAATTTTCAAATGCAGTTTTTATAGCTGGTCGGGATTTTCAAATTCAGTGTTATAACTGGTCGGGATTTTCAAATCCAGTTTCTATAACTGGTCGGGATTTTCAAATCAGTTTCTATAACTGATCGGGATTTTGAAATCCAGTTTCTATAACTGGTCGGGATTTTCAAATCTAGTTTTTATAACTGGTCCGGAATTTCAAATCCAGTTTTTGTAACTGGTCGGGATTTTCAAAATTCAGTTTTTACAACTGGTCGGGATTTTCAAATCCAGTTTCGATAACTGGTCGTGATTTCAAAATCTAGTGTCATAACTGGTCGGGATTTTTAAATCCAATTTCTATAACTGGTCGGGATTTTCAAATCCAGTTTTATAACTGGTCAGGAGTTTCAAATGCAGTTTCTATAACTGGTCGGGATTTTTAAATCTAGTTTTATAACTGGTTGGGATTTTCAAATCCAGATTTATAACTGGTCGGGATTTTCAAATCTAGTTTTTATAACTGGTCGGGATTTTCAAATCCAGTTTTTGTAACTGGTCGGGATTTTCAAATCTAGTTTTATAATTGGTCGGAATTTTCAAATCTAGTGTTATAACTGATCATAATTTTCAAATCCAGTTTCTATAAATGGTCGGGATTTTCAAATTCAGTTTCTATAACTGGTCAGGATTTTCAAATCCGGTTTCTATAACTGGTCGGGATTTTCAAATGCAGTTTTTATAACTGGTCGGGATTTTCAAATTCAGTGTTATAACTGGTCGGGATCTTCAAATTCAGTTTCTATAACTGGTCGGGATTTTCAAATCAGTTTCTATAACTGATCGGGATGTTGAAATCCAGTTTCTATAACTGGTCGGGATTTTCAAATCTAGTTTTTATAACTGGTCGGGATTTTCAAATCCAGTTTTTGTAACTGGTCGGGATTTTCAAAATTCAGTTTTTACAACTGGTCGAGATTTTCAAATTCAGTTTCTATAACTGGTCGTGATTTCAAAATCTAGTGTCATAACTGGTCGGGATTTTTAAATCCAATTTCTATAACAGGTCGGGATTTTCAAATCCAGTTTTATAACTGGTCAGGATTTTCAAATGCAGTTTCTATAACTGGTCGGGATTTTTAAATCTAGTTTTATAACTGGTTGGGATTTTCAAATCCAAATTTATAACAGGTCGGAATTTTCAAATCCAGTTTCTATAACAGGTTCCGATTTTAAAATCTAGTTTTATAATTGGTCGGGATTTTCAAATCCAGTGTTATAACTGATCAGGATTTTCAAATCCAGTTTCTATAACTGGTCGGGATTTTTAAATCCAATTTTATAACTGGTCGAGATTTTCAAATCCAGTTTTTATACCTGGTCGGGATTTTCAAATCCAGTTTCTATAACTGGTCAGGATTTTCAAATCAAGTTTCTATAACTGGTCGGGATTTTCAAATCCAGTTTTTATAACCGGTCGGGATTTTCAAATTCAGTGTTATAACTGGTCGGGATTTTCAAATCCAGTTTCTATAACTGGTCGGGATTTTCAAATTCAGTTTCTATAACTGGTCGGGATTTTGAAATCCAGTTTCTATAACTGGTCGGGATTTTCAATTCCAGATTTTATAACTGGTCGGGATTTTCAAATCCAGATCTTATATCTGGTCGGGATTTTCAAATCCAGTTTCTATAACTGGTCGGGATTTTCAACTCTAGTTTTTATAACTGGTCGGGATTTTCAAATCCAGTTTTATAACTGGTCGGGATTTTCAAATCCATTTTCTATAACTAGTCGGGATTTTCAAATCTAGTTTTATAATTGGTCAGGATTTTCAAATCCAGTGTTATAACTGATCAGGATTTTCAAATTCAGTTTCTATAACTCGTCGGGATTTTCAAATCCAGTTTTATAACTGGTCGGGATTTTCAAATCCAGTTTTAATAACTGGTCGGGATTTTCAAATTCAGTTTCTATAACTGGTCAGGATTTTCAAATCCAGTTTCTATAACTGGTCGGAATTTTCAAATCCAGTTTTTATAACTGGTCGGGATTTTCAAATTCAGTTTTATAACTAGTCGGGATTTTCAAATCCAGTTTCTATAACTGGTCGGGATTTTCAAATCTAGTTTTTATAACTGGTCGGGATTTTCAAATCTAGTTTCTATAACTGGTCAGGATTTTCAAATCCAGTTTCTATAATTGGTCGGGATTTTAAAATCCAGTTTCTATAACTGGTCGGGATTTTCAAATCCAGTTTCTATAACTGGTCAGGATTTTCAAATCCAGTTTTATAACTGGTCGGGATTTTCAAATCCAGTTTCTATAATTGGTCGGGATTTTCAAATCTAGTGTCATAACTGGTCGGAATTTTCAAATCCAGTTTTATAACTGGTCGGGATTTTCAAATCCATTTGCTGTACCTGGTCGGGATTTTCAAATCTAGTTTTATAATTGGTCTGGATTTTCAAATCCAGTGTTATAACTGATCAGGATTTTCAAATTTAGTTTCTATAACTCGTCGGGATTTTCAAATCCAGTTTTTATAACTGGTCGGGATTTTCAAATTCTGTGTTATAACTGGTCGGGATTTTCAAATCCAGTTTCAATAACTGGTCGGGATTTTCAAATCCAATTTCTAAAACTGGTCGGTATTTTGAAATCGAGTTTCTATAACTGGTCGGGATTTTCAAATCTAGTTTTTATAACTGGTCGGGATTTTCAAATCCAGTTTCTATAACTGGTCGGGATTTTCAAATCTAGTTTTTATAACTGGTCGGAATTTTCAAATCCAGTTTTTATAACTGGTCAGGATTTTCAAAATTCAGTTTTTACAACTGGTCGGGATTTTCAAATCCAGTTTCTATAACTGGTCGGGATTTTGAAATCCAGTTTCTATAACTGGTCGGGATTTTCAAATCCAGTTTTATAACTGGTCGGGATTTTCAAATCCAGTTTTATAACTAGTCGGGATTTTCAAATCCAGTTTCTATAAATGGTCGGGAGTTTTAAATTCAGTTTTATAATTGGTCGGAATTTTCAAATCTAGTGTTATAACTGATCAGGATTTTCAAATCCAGTTTCTATAACTGGTCAGGATTTTCAAATCCAGTTTTATAACTGGTCAGGATTTTCAAATCCAGTTTCTATAACTGGTCGAGATTTTCAAATTCAGTTTCTATAACTAGTCAGGATTTTCAAATCTAGTTTCTATAACTGGTCGAGATTTTCAAATCCAGTTTCTATAACTGGTCGGGATTTTCAAATCCAGTTTTATAACTGGTTGGGATTTTCAAATCCAGTTTCTATAACTGGTCGGGATTTTTAAATCCAGTTTTATAATTGGTCGGGATTTTCAAATCCAGTTTTATAACTAGTCGGGATTTTCAAATCCAGTTTCTATAACTGGTCGGGATTTTCAAATCCAGTTTTATAATTGGTCGGAATTTTCAAATCTAGTGTTATAACTGATCATGATTTTCAAATCCAGTTTCTATAAATGGTCGGGATTTTCAAATTCAGTTTCTATAACTAGTCAGGATTTTCAAATCCAGTTTCTATAACTGGTGGGAATTTTCAAATCCAGTTTTTATAACTGGTCGGGATTTTCAAATTGAGTGTTATAACTGATCGGGATTTTCAAATCCAGTTTCTATAACTGGTCGAGATTTTCAAATCCAGTTTCTATAACTGGTCGGTATTTTGAAATCCAGTTTCTATAAGTAGTCGGGATTTTCAAATCCAGTTTTTATAACTGGTCGGGATTTTCAAATCCAGTTTTATAACTAGTCGGGATTTTCAAATCTAGTTTCTATAACTGGTAGGGATTTTCAAATCCAGTTTCTATAACTGGTCGGGATTTTCAAATCCAGTTTCTATAACTGGTCGGGATTTTCAAATCTAGTTTTTATAACTGGTCGGGATTTTCAAATCCAGTTTTTGTAACTGGTCGGGATTTTCAAAATTCAGTTTTTACAACTGGTCGGGATTTTCAAATCCAGTTTCTATAACTGGTCGTGATTTCAAAATCTAGTGTCATAACTGGTCGGGATTTTTAAATCCATTTTCTATAACTGGTCGGGATTTTCAAATCCAGTTTTATAACTGGTCAGAATTTTCAAATGCAGTTTCTATAACTGGTCGGGATTTTTAAATCTAGTTTTATAACTGGTTGGGATTTTCAAATCCAGATTTATAACTGGTCGGGATTTTCAAATCCAGTTTCTATAACAGATCCCGATTTTCAAATTTAGTTTTATAATTGGTCGGGATTTTCAAATCCAGTGTTATAATTGATCAGGATTTTCAAATCCAGTTTCTATAACTGGTCGGGATTTTCAATTACAGATTTTATAACTGGTCGGGATTTTCAAATCCAGTTTCTATATCTGGTCGGGATTTTCAAATCCAGTTTCTATAACTGGTCAAGATTATCAAATCCAGTTTCTATAACTGGTCGTGATTTTCAAATCCAGTTTCTATAACTGGTCGGGATTTTCAACTCTAGTTTTTATAACTGGTCGGGATTTTCAAATCCAGTTTTATAACTGGTCGGGATTTTCAAATCCATTTTCTATAACTGGTCGGGATTTTCAAATCTAGTTTTATAATTGGTCGGGATTTTCAAATCCAGTGTTATAACTGATCAGGATTTTCAAATTCAGTTTCTATAACTCGTCGGGATTTTCAAATCCAGTTTTATAACTGGTCGGGATTTTCAAATCCAGTTTTAATAACTGGTCAGGATTTTCAATTTCAGTTTCTATAACTGGTCAGGATTTTCAAATCCAGTTTCTATAACTAGTCGGGATTTTCAAATCCAGTTTTTATAACTGGTCGGGATTTTCAAATTCAGTGTTATAACTGGTCGGGATTTTCAACTCCAGTTTCTATAACTGGTCGGGATTTTGAAATCCAGTTTCTATAACTGGTTGGGATTTTCAAATCCAGTTTTTATAACTGGTCAGGATTTTCAAATCCAGTTTCTATAACTGGTCGAGATTTTCAAATCCAGTTTTATAACTGGTCGGGATTTTCAAATCTAGTTTCTATAACTGGTCGATATTTTCAAATCTAGTTTCTATAACTGGTCGAGATTTTCAAATCCAGTTTCTATAACTGGTCGGGATTTTCAAATCTAGTTTTTATAACTGGTCGGGATTTTCAAATCTAGTTTCTATAACTGGTCAGGATTTTCAAATCCAGTTTCTATAATTGGTCGGGATTTTAAAATCCAGTTTCTATAACTGGTCGGGATTTTCAAATCCAGTTTCTATAACTGGTCGGGATTTTCAAATCCAGTTTCTATAACTGGTCGGGATTTTCAAATCTAGTGTCTATAACTGGTCGGGATTTTCAAATCCAGTTTCTATAACTGGTCGGGATTTTGAAATCCAATTTCTATAACTGGTCGGGATTTTCAATTCCAGATTTTATAACTGGTCGGGATTTTCAAATCCAGTTTCTATATCTGGTCGGGATTTTCAAATCCAGTTTCTATAACTGGTCGAGATTTTCAAATCCAGTTTCTATAACTGGTCGTGATTTTCAAATCCAGTTTCTATAACTTGTCGGGATTTTCAACTCTAGTTTTTATAACTGGTCGGGATTTTCAAATCCAGTTTTATAACTGGTCGGGATTTTCAAATCCATTTTCTATAACTGGTCGGGATTTTCAAATCTAGTTTTATAATTGGTCGGGATTTTCAAATCCAGTGTTATAACTGATCAGGATTTTCAAATTCAGTTTCTATAACTCGTCGGGATTTTCAAATCCAGTTTTATAACTGGTCGGGATTTTCAAATCCAGTTTTAATAACTGGTCAGGATTTTCAAATTCAGTTTCTATAACTGGTCAGGATTTTCAAATCCAGTTTCTATAACTGGTCGTGATTTTCAAATCCAGTTTCTATAACTGGTCGGGATTTTGAAATCCAGTTTCTATAACTGGTCGGGATTTTCAATTCCAGATTTTATAACTGGTCGGGATTTTCAAATCCAGTTTCTATATCTGGTCGGGATTTTCAAATCCAGTTTCTATAACTGGTCGAGATTTTCAAATCCAGTTTCTATAACTGGTCGTGATTTTCAAATCCAGTTTCTATAACTTGTCGGGATTTTCAACTCTAGTTTTTATAACTGGTCGGGATTTTCAAATCCAGTTTTATAACTGGTCGGGATTTTCAAATCCATTTTCTATAACTGGTCGGGATTTTCAAATCTAGTTTTATAATTGGTCGGGATTTTCAAATCCAGTGTTATAACTGATCAGGATTTTCAAATTCAATTTCTATAACTCGTCGGGATTTTCAAATCCAGTTTTATAACTGGTCGGGATTTTCAAATCCAGTTTTAATAACTGGTCAGGATTTTCAAATTCAGTTTCTATAACTGGTCAGGATTTTCAAATCCATTTTCTATAACTGGTCGGGATTTTTAAATTCAGTGTTATAACTGGTCGGGATTTTCAACTCCAGTTTCTATAACTGGTCGGGATTTTGAAATCCAGTTTCTATAACTGGTTGGGATTTTCAAATCCAGTTTTTATAACTCGTCGGGATTTTCAAATCCAGTTTCTATAACTGGTCGAGATTTTCAAATCCAGTTTTATAACTGGTCGGGATTTTCAAATCTAGTTTCTATAACTGGTCGATATTTTCAAATCTAGTTTCTATAATTGGTCGGAATTTTCAAATCCAGTTTTTATAACTGGTCGGGATTTTCAAATCTAGTTTTTATAACTGGTCGGGATTTTCAAATCTAGTTTCTATAACTGGTCAGGATTTTCAAATCCAGTTTCTATAATTGGTCGGGATTTTAAAATCCAGTTTCTATAACTGGTCGGGATTTTCAAATCCAGTTTCTATAACTGGTCGGGATTTTCAAATCCAGTTTCTATAACTGGTCGGGATTTTCAAATCTAGTGTCATAACTGGTCGGGATTTTCAAATCCAGTTTTATAACTGGTCGGGATTTTCAAATCCATTTGCTATAACTGGTAGGGATTTTCAAATCTAGTTTTATAATTGGTCGGGATTTTCAAATCCAGTGTTATAACTTATCAGGATTTTCAAATTTAGTTTCTATAACTCGTCGGGATTTTCAAATCCAGTTTTTATAACTGGTCGGGATTTTCAAATTCAGTGTTATAACTGGTCGGGATTTTCAAATCCAGTATCTATAACTGGTCGGAATTTTTAAATCTATTGTCATAACTAGTCAGAATTTTTAAATCCAGTTTCTATAACTGGTCGGGATTTTCAAATCCAGTTTTATAACTGGTCAGGATTTTCAAATCCAGTTTCTATAACTGGTCGGGATTTTCAAATCCAGTTTTATAACTGGTCGGGATTTTCAAATCCAGTTTCTATAACTGGTCGGGATTTTTAAATCCAGTTTTATAATTGGTCGGGATTTTCAAATCCAGTTTTATAACTAGTCGGGATTTTCAAATCCAGTTTCTATAACTGGTCGGGATTTTCAAATCCAGTTTTATAATTGGTCGGAATTTTCAAATCTAGTGTTATAACTGATCATAATTTTCAAATCCAGTTTCTATAAATGGTCGGGATTTTCAAATTCAGTTTCTATAACAGGTCCCGATTTTCAAATCTAGTTTTATAATTGTTCGGGATTTTCAAATTCAGTGTTATAACTGATCAGGATTTTCAAATCCAGTTTCTATAACTAGTCGGGATTTTCAAATCCAATTTTATAACTGGTCGAGATTTTCAAATCCAGTTTTTATAACTGGTCGGGATTTTCAAATCCAGTTTCTATAACTGGTCAGGATTTTCAAATCAAGTTTCTATAACTGGTCGGGATTTTCAAATCCAGTTTTTATAACCGGTCGGGATTTTCAAATTCAGTGTTATAACTGGTCGGGATTTTCAAATCCAGTTTCTATAACTGGTCGGGATTTTCAAATCCAGTTTCTATAACTGGTCGGGATTTTCAAATCCAGTTTCTATAACTGGTCGGGATTTTCAAATCCAGTTTTATAACTGGTCGGGATTTTATAATCCAGTTGTTATAACTAGTCGGGATTTTCAAATCCAGTTTCTATAACTGGTCAGGATTTTCAAATCAAGTTTCTATAACTGGTCGGGATCTTCAAATCCAGTTTCTATAATTAGTTTTTATAATTGGTCGGGATTTTCAAATCCAGTGTTATAACTGATCAGGATTTTCAAATTCAGTTTCTATAACTCGTCGGGATTTTCAAATCCAGTTTTATAAATGGTCGGGATTTTCAAATCCATTTTCTATAACTGGTCGAGATTTTCAAATCCAGTTTTATAACTGGTCGGGATTTTCAAATCCATTTTCTATAACTGGTCGGGATTTTCAAATCTAGTTTTATAATTGGTCGGGATTTTCAAATCCGGTGTTATAACTGATCAGGATTTTCATATTCAGTTTCTATAACTCGTCGGGATTTTCAAATCCAGTTTTATAACTGGTCGGGATTTTCAAATCCAGTTTTTATAACTAGTCGGGATTTTCAAATTCAGTTTCTATAACTGGTCAGGATTTTCAAATCCAGTTTCTATAACCGGTCGGGATTTTCAAATTCAGTTTTTATAACTGGTCGGGATTTTCAAATTCAGTGTTATAACTGGTCGGGATTTTCAACTCCAGTTTCTATAACTGGTCGGGATTTTGAAATTCAGTTTCTATAACTGGTTGGGATTTTCAAATCCAGTTTTTATAACTAGTCGGGATTTTCAAATCCAGTTTCTATAACTGGTCGGGATTTTCAAATCCAGTTTTATAACTGGTCGGGATTTTTAAATCCATTTTCTATAACTGGTCGGGATTTTCAAATCTAGTTTTATAATTAGTCGGGATTTTCAAATCCAGTGTTATAACTGATAAGGATTTTTAAATTCAGTTTCTATAACTCCTCGCGATTTTCAAATCAAGTTTTATAACTGGTCGGGATTTTCAAATCCAGTGTTTATAACTGGTCGGGATTTTCAAATTCAGTTTCTATAACTGGTCAGGATTTTCAATTCCAGTTTTTATAACTGGTCAGGATTTTCTAATTCAGTTTCTATAACTGGTTAGGATTTTCAAATCCAGTTTTTATAACTAGTCGGGATTTTCAAATCCAGTTTTTATAACTGGTCGGGATTTTCAAATTCAGTGTTATAACTGGTCGGGATTTTCAAATCCAGTTTCTATAACTGGTCGGGATTTTCAAATCCAGTTTTATAACTGGTCGGGATTTTCAAATCCATTTTCTATAACTGGTCGGGATTTTCAAATCTAGTTTTACAATTGGTCGGGATTTTCAAATCCAGTGTTATAACTGATCAGGATTTTCAAATCCAGTTTCTATAACTGGTCGGGATTTTAAAATCCAGTTTTATAACTGGTCGGCATTTTCAAATCCAGTTTTTATAACCGGTCGGGATTTTCAAATTCAGTGTTATAACTGGTCGGGATTTTCAAATTCAGTTTCTATAACTGGTCGGGATTTTGAAATCCAGTTTCTATAACTGGTCGGGATTTTCAAATCCAGTGTTATAACTCATCAGGATTTTCAAATCCAGTTTCTATAACTGGTCGGGATTTTCAAATCCAGTTTTATAACTGGTCGGGATTTTCAAATCCAGTTTTTATAACTGGTCGGGATTTTCAAATCCAGTTTCTATAACTGGTCAGGATTTTCAAATCAAGTTTCTATAACTGGTCGGGATTTTCAAATCCAGTTTTTATAACCGGTCGGGATTTTCAAATCTAGTTTCTATAACTGGTCGGGATTTTGAAATCTAGTTTCTATAACTGGTCGGGATTTTCAATTCCAGATTTTATAACTGGTCGGGATTTTCAAATCCAGTTTCTATAACTGATAGGGATTTTCAAATCCAGTTTCTATAACTGGTCGGGATTTTGAAATCCAGTTTCTATAACTGGTCGGGATTTTCAAATACAGTTTCTATAACTGGTCGAGATTTTCAAATCCAGTTTCTATAACTGGTCGGGATTTGCAACTCCAGTTTTTATAACTCGTCGGGATTTTCAAATCCAGTATCTATAACTGGTCGGAATTTTCAAATCTAGTGTCATAACTGGTCGGAATTTTTAAATACAGTTTCTATAACTGGTCGGGATTTTCAAATCCAGTTTCTATAACTAGTCGTGATTTTCAAATCCAGTTTTTATAACTGGTCGGGATTTTCAAATTCAGTGTTATAACTGGTCGGGATTTTCAAATCCAGTATCTATAACTGGTCGGAATTTTTAAATCTAGTGTCATAACTAGTCAGAATTTTTAAATCCAGTTTCTATAACTGGTCGGGATTTTCAAATCCAGTTTTATAACTGGTCAGGATTTTCAAATCCAGTTTCTATAACTGGTCGGGATTTTCAAATCCAGTTTTATAACTGGTCGGGATTTTCAAATCCAGTTTCTATAACTGGTCGGGATTTTTAAATCCAGTTTTATAATTGGTCGGGATTTTCAAATCCAGTTTTATAACTAGTCGGGATTTTCAAATCCAGTTTCTATAACTGGTCGGGATTTTCAAATCCAGTTTCTATAAATGGTCGGGATTTTCAAATTCAGTTTCTATAACTGGTCAGGATTTTCAAATCCAGTTTGTATAACTGGTCGGAATTTTCAAATGCAGTTTTTATAGCTGGTCGGGATTTTCAAATTCAGTGTTATAACTGGTCGGGATTTTCAAATCCAGTTTCTATAACTGGTCGGGATTTTCAAATCAGTTTCTATAACTGATCGGGATTTTGAAATCCAGTTTCTATAACTGGTCGGGATTTTCAAATCTAGTTTTTATAACTGGTCCGGAATTTCAAATCCAGTTTTTGTAACTGGTCGGGATTTTCAAAATTCAGTTTTTACAACTGGTCGGGATTTTCAAATCCAGTTTCTATAACTGGTCGTGATTTCAAAATCTAGTGTCATAACTGGTCGGGATTTTTAAATCCAATTTCTATAACTGGTCGGGATTTTCAAATCCAGTTTTATAACTGGTCAGGAGTTTCAAATGCAGTTTCTATAACTGGTCGGGATTTTTAAATCTAGTTTTATAACTGGTTGGGATTTTCAAATCCAGATTTATAACTGGTCGGGATTTTCAAATCTAGTTTTTATAACTGGTCGGGATTTTCAAATCCAGTTTTTGTAACTGGTCGGGATTTTCAAATCTAGTTTTATAATTGGTCGGAATTTTCAAATCTAGTGTTATAACTGATCATAATTTTCAAATCCAGTTTCTATAAATAGTCGGGATTTTCAAATTCAGTTTCTATAACTGGTCAGGATTTTCAAATCCAGTTTCTATAACTGGTCGGGATTTTCAAATGCAGTTTTTATAACTGGTCGGGATTTTCAAATTCAGTGTTATAACTGGTCGGGATCTTCAAATCCAGTTTCTATAACTGGTCGGGATTTTCAAATCAGTTTCTATAACTGATCGGGATGTTGAAATCCAGTTTCTATAACTGGTCGGGATTTTCAAATCTAGTTTTTATAACTGGTCGGGATTTTCAAATCCAGTTTTTGTAACTGGTCGGGATTTTCAAAATTCAGTTTTTACAACTGGTCGAGATTTTCAAATTCAGTTTCTATAACTGGTCGTGATTTCAAAATCTAGTGTCATAACTGGTCGGGATTTTTAAATCCAATTTCTATAACAGGTCGGGATTTTCAAATCCAGTTTTATAACTGGTCAGGATTTTCAAATGCAGTTTCTATAACTGGTCGGGATTTTTAAATCTAGTTTTATAACTGGTTGGGATTTTCAAATCCAAATTTATAACAGGTCGGAATTTTCAAATCCAGTTTCTATAACAGGTTCCGATTTTTAAATCTAGTTTTATAATTGGTCGGGATTTTCAAATCCAGTGTTATAACTGATCAGGATTTTCAAATCCAGTTTCTATAACTGGTCGGGATTTTTAAATCCAATTTTATAACTGGTCGAGATTTTCAAATCCAGTTTTTATACCTGGTCGGGATTTTCAAATCCAGTTTCTATAACTGGTCAGGATTTTCAAATCAAGTTTCTATAACTGGTCGGGATTTTCAAATCCAGTTTTTATAACCGGTCGGGATTTTCAAATTCAGTGTTATAACTGGTCGGGATTTTCAAATCCAGTTTCTATAACTGGTCGGGATTTTCAAATCCAGTTTCTATAACTGGTCGGGATTTTGAAATCCAGTTTCTATAACTGGTCGGGATTTTCAATTCCAGATTTTATAACTGGTCGGGATTTTCAAATCCAGATCTTATATCTGGTCGGGATTTTCAAATCCAGTTTCTATAACTGGTCGGGATTTTCAACTCTAGTTTTTATAACTGGTCGGGATTTTCAAATCCAGTTTTATAACTGGTCGGGATTTTCAAATCCATTTTCTATAACTAGTCGGGATTTTCAAATCTAGTTTTATAATTGGTCAGGATTTTCAAATCCAGTGTTATAACTGATCAGGATTTTCAAATTCAGTTTCTATAACTCGTCGGGATTTTCAAATCCAGTTTTATAACTGGTCGGGATTTTCAAATCCAGTTTTAATAACTGGTCGGGATTTTCAAATTCAGTTTCTATAACTGGTCAGGATTTTCAAATCCAGTTTCTATAACTGGTCGGAATTTTCAAATCCAGTTTTTATAACTGGTCGGGATTTTCAAATTCAGTTTTATAACTAGTCGGGATTTTCAAATCCAGTTTCTATAACTGGTCGGGATTTTCAAATCTAGTTTTTATAACTGGTCGGGATTTTCAAATCTAGTTTCTATAACTGGTCAGGATTTTCAAATCCAGTTTCTATAATTGGTCGGGATTTTAAAATCCAGTTTCTATAACTGGTCGGGATTTTCAAATCCAGTTTCTATAACTGGTCAGGATTTTCAAATCCAGTTTTATAACTGGTCGGGATTTTCAAATCCAGTTTCTATAATTGGTCGGGATTTTCAAATCTAGTGTCATAACTGGTCGGAATTTTCAAATCCAGTTTTATAACTGGTCGGGATTTTCAAATCCATTTGCTGTACCTGGTCGGGATTTTCAAATCTAGTTTTATAATTGGTCTGGATTTTCAAATCCAGTGTTATAACTGATCAGGATTTTCAAATTTAGTTTCTATAACTCGTCGGGATTTTCAAATCCAGTTTTTATAACTGGTCGGGATTTTCAAATTCTGTGTTATAACTGGTCGGGATTTTCAAATCCAGTTTCAATAACTGGTCGGGATTTTCAAATCCAATTTCTAAAACTGGTCGGTATTTTGAAATCGAGTTTCTATAACTGGTCGGGATTTTCAAATCTAGTTTTTATAACTGGTCGGGATTTTCAAATCCAGTTTCTATAACTGGTCGGGATTTTCAAATCTAGTTTTTATAACTGGTCAGAATTTTCAAATCCAGTTTTTATAACTGGTCAGGATTTTCAAAATTCAGTTTTTACAACTGGTCGGGATTTTCAAATCCAGTTTCTATAACTGGTCGGGATTTTGAAATCCAGTTTCTATAACTGGTCGGGATTTTCAAATCCAGTTTTATAACTGGTCGGGATTTTCAAATCCAGTTTTATAACTAGTCGGGATTTTCAAATCCAGTTTCTATAAATGGTCGGGAGTTTTAAATTCAGTTTTATAATTGGTCGGAATTTTCAAATCTAGTGTTATAACTGATCAGGATTTTCAAATCCAGTTTCTATAACTGGTCAGGATTTTCAAATCCAGTTTTATAACTGGTCAGGATTTTCAAATCCAGTTTCTATAACTGGTCGAGATTTTCAAATTCAGTTTCTATAACTAGTCAGGATTTTCAAATCTAGTTTCTATAACTGGTCGAGATTTTCAAATCCAGTTTCTATAACTGGTCGGGATTTTTAAATCCAGTTTTATAACTGGTTGGGATTTTCAAATCCAGTTTCTATAACTGGTCGGGATTTTTAAATCCAGTTTTATAATTGGTCGGGATTTTCAAATCCAGTTTTATAACTAGTCGGGATTTTCAAATCCAGTTTCTATAACTGGTCGGGATTTTCAAATCCAGTTTTATAATTGGTCGGAATTTTCAAATCTAGTGTTATAACTGATCATGATTTTCAAATCCAGTTTCTATAAATGGTCGGGATTTTCAAATTCAGTTTCTATAACTAGTCAGGATTTTCAAATCCAGTTTCTATAACTGGTCGGAATTTTCAAATCCAGTTTTTATAACTGGTCGGGATTTTCAAATTCAGTGTTATAACTGGTCGGGATTTTCAAATCCAGTTTCTATAACTGGTCGAGATTTTCAAATCCAGTTTCTATAACTGGTCGGTATTTTGAAATCCAGTTTCTATAAGTAGTCGGGATTTTCAAATCCAGTTTTTATAACTGGTCGGGATTTTCAAATCCAGTTTTATAACTAGTCGGGATTTTCAAATCTAGTTTCTATAACTGGTAGGGATTTTCAAATCCAGTTTCTATAACTGGTCGGGATTTTCAAATCCAGTTTCTATAACTGGTCGGGATTTTCAAATCTAGTTTTTATAACTGGTCGGGATTTTCAAATCCAGTTTTTGTAACTGGTCGGGATTTTCAAAATTCAGTTTTTACAACTGGTCGGGATTTTCAAATCCAGTTTCTATAACTGGTCGTGATTTCAAAATCTAGTGTCATAACTGGTCGGGATTTTTAAATCCATTTTCTATAACTGGTCGGGATTTTCAAATCCAGTTTTATAACTGGTCAGAATTTTCAAATGCAGTTTCTATAACTGGTCGGGATTTTTAAATCTAGTTTTATAACTGGTTGGGATTTTCAAATCCAGATTTATAACTGGTCGGGATTTTCAAATCCAGTTTCTATAACAGATCCCGATTTTCAAATTTAGTTTTATAATTGGTCGGGATTTTCAAATCCAGTGTTATAATTGATCAGGATTTTCAAATCCAGTTTCTATAACTGGTCGGGATTTTCAATTACAGATTTTATAACTGGTCGGGATTTTCAAATCCAGTTTCTATATCTGGTCGGGATTTTCAAATCCAGTTTCTATAACTGGTCAAGATTATCAAATCCAGTTTCTATAACTGGTCGTGATTTTCAAATCCAGTTTCTATAACTGGTCGGGATTTTCAACTCTAGTTTTTATAACTGGTCGGGATTTTCAAATCCAGTTTTATAACTGGTCGGGATTTTCAAATCCATTTTCTATAACTGGTCGGGATTTTCAAATCTAGTTTTATAATTGGTCCGGATTTTCAAATCCAGTGTTATAACTGATCAGGATTTTCAAATTCAGTTTCTATAACTCGTCGGGATTTTCAAATCCAGTTTTATAACTGGTCGGGATTTTCAAATCCAGTTTTAATAACTGGTCAGGATTTTCAATTTCAGTTTCTATAACTGGTCAGGATTTTCAAATCCAGTTTCTATAACTAGTCGGGATTTTCAAATCCAGTTTTTATAACTGGTCGGGATTTTCAAATTCAGTGTTATAACTGGTCGGGATTTTCAACTCCAGTTTCTATAACTGGTCGGGATTTTGAAATCCAGTTTCTATAACTGGTTGGGATTTTCAAATCCAGTTTTTATAACTGGTCAGGATTTTCAAATCCAGTTTCTATAACTGGTCGAGATTTTCAAATCCAGTTTTATAACTGGTCGGGATTTTCAAATCTAGTTTCTATAACTGGTCGATATTTTCAAATCTAGTTTCTATAACTGGTCGAGATTTTCAAATCCAGTTTCTATAACTGGTCGGGATTTTCAAATCTAGTTTTTATAACTGGTCGGGATTTTCAAATCTAGTTTCTATAACTGGTCAGGATTTTCAAATCCAGTTTCTATAATTGGTCGGGATTTTAAAATCCAGTTTCTATAACTGGTCGGGATTTTCCAATCCAGTTTCTATAACTGGTCGGGATTTTCAAATCCAGTTTCTATAACTGGTCGGGATTTTCAAATCTAGTGTCTATAACTGGTCGGGATTTTCAAATCCAGTTTCTATAACTGGTCGGGATTTTGAAATCCAATTTCTATAACTGGTCGGGATTTTCAATTCCAGATTTTATAACTGGTCGGGATTTTCAAATCCAGTTTCTATATCTGGTCGGGATTTTCAAATCCAGTTTCTATAACTGGTCGAGATTTTCAAATCCAGTTTCTATAACTGGTCGTGATTTTCAAATCCAGTTTCTATAACTTGTCGGGATTTTCAACTCTAGTTTTTATAACTGGTCGGGATTTTCAAATCCAGTTTTATAACTGGTCGGGATTTTCAAATCCATTTTCTATAACTGGTCGGGATTTTCAAATCTAGTTTTATAATTGGTCGGGATTTTCAAATCCAGTGTTATAACTGATCAGGATTTTCAAATTCAGTTTCTATAACTCGTCGGGATTTTCAAATCCAGTTTTATAACTGGTCGGGATTTTCAAATCCAGTTTTAATAACTGGTCAGGATTTTCAAATTCAGTTTCTATAACTGGTCAGGATTTTCAAATCCAGTTTCTATAACTGGTCGTGATTTTCAAATCCAGTTTCTATAACTGGTCGGGATTTTGAAATCCAGTTTCTATAACTGGTCGGGATTTTCAATTCCAGATTTTATAACTGGTCGGGATTTTCAAATCCAGTTTCTATATCTGGTCGGGATTTTCAAATCCAGTTTCTATAACTGGTCGAGATTTTCAAATCCAGTTTCTATAACTGGTCGTGATTTTCAAATCCAGTTTCTATAACTTGTCGGGATTTTCAACTCTAGTTTTTATAACTGGTCGGGATTTTCAAATCCAGTTTTATAACTGGTCGGGATTTTCAAATCCATTTTCTATAACTGGTCGGGATTTTCAAATCTAGTTTTATAATTGGTCGGGATTTTCAAATCCAGTGTTATAACTGATCAGGATTTTCAAATTCAATTTCTATAACTCGTCGGGATTTTCAAATCCAGTTTTATAACTGGTCGGGATTTTCAAATCCAGTTTTAATAACTGGTCAGGATTTTCAAATTCAGTTTCTATAACTGGTCAGGATTTTCAAATCCATTTTCTATAACTGGTCGGGATTTTTAAATTCAGTGTTATAACTGGTCGGGATTTTCAACTCCAGTTTCTATAACTGGTCGGGATTTTGAAATCCAGTTTCTATAACTGGTTGGGATTTTCAAATCCAGTTTTTATAACTCGTCGGGATTTTCAAATCCAGTTTCTATAACTGGTCGAGATTTTCAAATCCAGTTTTATAACTGGTCGGGATTTTCAAATCTAGTTTCTATAACTGGTCGATATTTTCAAATCTAGTTTCTATAATTGGTCGGAATTTTCAAATCCAGTTTTTATAACTGGTCGGGATTTTCAAATCTAGTTTTTATAACTGGTCGGGATTTTCAAATCCAGTTTCTATAACTGGTCAGGATTTTCAAATCCAGTTTTATAACTGGTCGGGATTTTCAAATCCAGTTTCTATAATTGGTCGGGATTTTCAAATCTAGTGTCATAACTGGTCGGAATTTTCAAATCCAGTTTTATAACTGGTCGGGATTTTCAAATCCATTTGCTGTACCTGGTCGGGATTTTCAAATCTAGTTTTATAATTGGTCTGGATTTTCAAATCCAGTGTTATAACTGATCAGGATTTTCAAATTTAGTTTCTATAACTCGTCGGGATTTTCAAATCCAGTTTTTATAACTGGTCGGGATTTTCAAATTCTGTGTTATAACTGGTCGGGATTTTCAAATCCAGTTTCAATAACTGGTCGGGATTTTCAAATCCAATTTCTAAAACTGGTCGGTATTTTGAAATCGAGTTTCTATAACTGGTCGGGATTTTCAAATCTAGTTTTTATAACTGGTCGGGATTTTCAAATCCAGTTTCTATAACTGGTCGGGATTTTCAAATCTAGTTTTTATAACTGGTCAGAATTTTCAAATCCAGTTTTTATAACTGGTCAGGATTTTCAAAATTCAGTTTTTACAACTGGTCGGGATTTTCAAATCCAGTTTCTATAACTGGTCGGGATTTTGAAATCCAGTTTCTATAACTGGTCGGGATTTTCAAATCCAGTTTTATAACTGGTCGGGATTTTCAAATCCAGTTTTATAACTAGTCGGGATTTTCAAATCCAGTTTCTATAAATGGTCGGGAGTTTTAAATTCAGTTTTATAATTGGTCGGAATTTTCAAATCTAGTGTTATAACTGATCAGGATTTTCAAATCCAGTTTCTATAACTGGTCAGGATTTTCAAATCCAGTTTTATAACTGGTCAGGATTTTCAAATCCAGTTTCTATAACTGGTCGAGATTTTCAAATTCAGTTTCTATAACTAGTCAGGATTTTCAAATCTAGTTTCTATAACTGGTCGAGATTTTCAAATCCAGTTTCTATAACTGGTCGGGATTTTCAAATCCAGTTTTATAACTGGTTGGGATTTTCAAATCCAGTTTCTATAACTGGTCGGGATTTTTAAATCCAGTTTTATAATTGGTCGGGATTTTCAAATCCAGTTTTATAACTAGTCGGGATTTTCAAATCCAGTTTCTATAACTGGTCGGGATTTTCAAATCCAGTTTTATAATTGGTCGGAATTTTCAAATCTAGTGTTATAACTGATCATGATTTTCAAATCCAGTTTCTATAAATGGTCGGGATTTTCAAATTCAGTTTCTATAACTAGTCAGGATTTTCAAATCCAGTTTCTATAACTGGTCGGAATTTTCAAATCCAGTTTTTATAACTGGTCGGGATTTTCAAATTCAGTGTTATAACTGGTCGGGATTTTCAAATCCAGTTTCTATAACTGGTCGAGATTTTCAAATCCAGTTTCTATAACTGGTCGGTATTTTGAAATCCAGTTTCTATAAGTAGTCGGGATTTTCAAATCCAGTTTTTATAACTGGTCGGGATTTTCAAATCCAGTTTTATAACTAGTCGGGATTTTCAAATCTAGTTTCTATAACTGGTAGGGATTTTCAAATCCAGTTTCTATAACTGGTCGGGATTTTCAAATCCAGTTTCTATAACTGGTCGGGATTTTCAAATCTAGTTTTTATAACTGGTCGGGATTTTCAAATCCAGTTTTTGTAACTGGTCGGGATTTTCAAAATTCAGTTTTTACAACTGGTCGGGATTTTCAAATCCAGTTTCTATAACTGGTCGTGATTTCAAAATCTAGTGTCATAACTGGTCGGGATTTTTAAATCCATTTTCTATAACTGGTCGGGATTTTCAAATCCAGTTTTATAACTGGTCAGAATTTTCAAATGCAGTTTCTATAACTGGTCGGGATTTTTAAATCTAGTTTTATAACTGGTTGGGATTTTCAAATCCAGATTTATAACTGGTCGGGATTTTCAAATCCAGTTTCTATAACAGATCCCGATTTTCAAATTTAGTTTTATAATTGGTCGGGATTTTCAAATCCAGTGTTATAATTGATCAGGATTTTCAAATCCAGTTTCTATAACTGGTCGGGATTTTCAATTACAGATTTTATAACTGGTCGGGATTTTCAAATCCAGTTTCTATATCTGGTCGGGATTTTCAAATCCAGTTTCTATAACTGGTCAAGATTATCAAATCCAGTTTCTATAACTGGTCGTGATTTTCAAATCCAGTTTCTATAACTGGTCGGGATTTTCAACTCTAGTTTTTATAACTGGTCGGGATTTTCAAATCCAGTTTTATAACTGGTCGGGATTTTCAAATCCATTTTCTATAACTGGTCGGGATTTTCAAATCTAGTTTTATAATTGGTCGGGATTTTCAAATCGAGTGTTATAACTGATCAGGATTTTCAAATTCAGTTTCTATAACTCGTCGGGATTTTCAAATCCAGTTTTATAACTGGTCGGGATTTTCAAATCCAGTTTTAATAACTGGTCAGGATTTTCAATTTCAGTTTCTATAACTGGTCAGGATTTTCAAATCCAGTTTCTATAACTAGTCGGGATTTTCAAATCCAGTTTTTATAACTGGTCGGGATTTTCAAATTCAGTGTTATAACTGGTCGGGATTTTCAACTCCAGTTTCTATAACTGGTCGGGATTTTGAAATCCAGTTTCTATAACTGGTTGGGATTTTCAAATCCAGTTTTTATAACTGGTCAGGATTTTCAAATCCAGTTTCTATAACTGGTCGAGATTTTCAAATCCAGTTTTATAACTGGTCGGGATTTTCAAATCTAGTTTCTATAACTGGTCGATATTTTCAAATCTAGTTTCTATAACTGGTCGAGATTTTCAAATCCAGTTTCTATAACTGGTCGGGATTTTCAAATCTAGTTTTTATAACTGGTCGGGATTTTCAAATCTAGTTTCTATAACTGGTCAGGATTTTCAAATCCAGTTTCTATAATTGGTCGGGATTTTAAAATCCAGTTTCTATAACTGGTCGGGATTTTCAAATCCAGTTTCTATAACTGGTCGGGATTTTCAAATCCAGTTTCTATAACTGGTCGGGATTTTCAAATCTAGTGTCTATAACTGGTCGGGATTTTCAAATCCAGTTTCTATAACTGGTCGGGATTTTGAAATCCAATTTCTATAACTGGTCGGGATTTTCAATTCCAGATTTTATAACTGGTCGGGATTTTCAAATCCAGTTTCTATATCTGGTCGGGATTTTCAAATCCAGTTTCTATAACTGGTCGAGATTTTCAAATCCAGTTTCTATAACTGGTCGTGATTTTCAAATCCAGTTTCTATAACTTGTCGGGATTTTCAACTCTAGTTTTTATAACTGGTCGGGATTTTCAAATCCAGTTTTATAACTGGTCGGGATTTTCAAATCCATTTTCTATAACTGGTCGGGATTTTCAAATCTAGTTTTATAATTGGTCGGGATTTTCAAATCCAGTGTTATAACTGATCAGGATTTTCAAATTCAGTTTCTATAACTCGTCGGGATTTTCAAATCCAGTTTTATAACTGGTCGGGATTTTCAAATCCAGTTTTAATAACTGGTCAGGATTTTCAAATTCAGTTTCTATAACTGGTCAGGATTTTCAAATCCAGTTTCTATAACTGGTCGTGATTTTCAAATCCAGTTTCTATAACTGGTCGGGATTTTGAAATCCAGTTTCTATAACTGGTCGGGATTTTCAATTCCAGATTTTATAACTGGTCGGGATTTTCAAATCCAGTTTCTATATCTGGTCGGGATTTTCAAATCCAGTTTCTATAACTGGTCGAGATTTTCAAATCCAGTTTCTATAACTGGTCGTGATTTTCAAATCCAGTTTCTATAACTTGTCGGGATTTTCAACTCTAGTTTTTATAACTGGTCGGGATTTTCAAATCCAGTTTTATAACTGGTCGGGATTTTCAAATCCATTTTCTATAACTGGTCGGGATTTTCAAATCTAGTTTTATAATTGGTCGGGATTTTCAAATCCAGTGTTATAACTGATCAGGATTTTCAAATTCAATTTCTATAACTCGTCGGGATTTTCAAATCCAGTTTTATAACTGGTCGGGATTTTCAAATCCAGTTTTAATAACTGGTCAGGATTTTCAAATTCAGTTTCTATAACTGGTCAGGATTTTCAAATCCATTTTCTATAACTGGTCGGGATTTTTAAATTCAGTGTTATAACTGGTCGGGATTTTCAACTCCAGTTTCTATAACTGGTCGGGATTTTGAAATCCAGTTTCTATAACTGGTTGGGATTTTCAAATCCAGTTTTTATAACTCGTCGGGATTTTCAAATCCAGTTTCTATAACTGGTCGAGATTTTCAAATCCAGTTTTATAACTGGTCGGGATTTTCAAATCTAGTTTCTATAACTGGTCGATATTTTCAAATCTAGTTTCTATAATTGGTCGGAATTTTCAAATCCAGTTTTTATAACTGGTCGGGATTTTCAAATCTAGTTTTTATAACTGGTCGGGATTTTCAAATCTAGTTTCTATAACTGGTCAGGATTTTCAAATCCAGTTTCTATAATTGGTCGGGATTTTAAAATCCAGTTTCTATAACTGGTCGGGATTTTCAAATCCAGTTTCTATAACTGGTCGGGATTTTCAAATCCAGTTTCTATAACTGGTCGGGATTTTCAAATCTAGTGTCATAACTGGTCGGGATTTTCAAATCCAGTTTTATAACTGGTCGGGATTTTCAAATCCATTTGCTATAACTGGTAGGGATTTTCAAATCTAGTTTTATAATTGGTCGGGATTTTCAAATCCAGTGTTATAACTTATCAGGATTTTCAAATTTAGTTTCTATAACTCGTCGGGATTTTCAAATCCAGTTTTTATAACTGGTCGGGATTTTCAAATTCAGTGTTATAACTGGTCGGGATTTTCAAATCCAGTATCTATAACTGGTCGGAATTTTTAAATCTAGTGTCATAACTAGTCAGAATTTTTAAATCCAGTTTCTATAACTGGTCGGGATTTTCAAATCCAGTTTTATAACTGGTCAGGATTTTCAAATCCAGTTTCTATAACTGGTCGGGATTTTCAAATCCAGTTTTATAACTGGTCGGGATTTTCAAATCCAGTTTCTATAACTGGTCGGGATTTTTAAATCCAGTTTTATAATTGGTCGGGATTTTCAAATCCAGTTTTATAACTAGTCGGGATTTTCAAATCCAGTTTCTATAACTGGTCGGGATTTTCAAATCCAGTTTTATAATTGGTCGGAATTTTCAAATCTAGTGTTATAACTGATCATAATTTTCAAATCCAGTTTCTATAAATGGTCGGGATTTTCAAATTCAGTTTCTATAACAGGTCCCGATTTTCAAATCTAGTTTTATAATTGGTCGGGATTTTCAAATTCAGTGTTATAACTGATCAGGATTTTCAAATCCAGTTTCTATAACTAGTCGGGATTTTCAAATCCAATTTTATAACTGGTCGAGATTTTCAAATCCAGTTTTTATAATTGGTCGGGATTTTCAAATCCAGTTTCTATAACTGGTCAGGATTTTCAAATCAAGTTTCTATAACTGGTCGGGATTTTCAAATCCAGTTTTTATAACCGGTCGGGATTTTCAAATTCAGTGTTATAACTGGTCGGGATTTTCAAATCCAGTTTCTATAACTGGTCGGGATTTTCAAATCCAGTTTCTATAACTGGTCGGGATTTTCAAATCCAGTTTCTATAACTGGTCGGGATTTTCAATTCCAGATTTTATAACTGGTCGGGATTTTCAAATCCAGTTTCTATATCTGGTCGGGATTTTCAAATCCAGTTTCTATAACTGGTCGAGATTTTCAAATCCAGTTTCTATAACTGGTCGTGATTTTCAAATCCAGTTTCTATAACTTGTCGGGATTTTCAACTCTAGTTTTTATAACTGGTCGGGATTTTCAAATCCAGTTTTATAACTGGTCGGGATTTTCAAATCCATTTTCTATAACTGGTCGGGATTTTCAAATCTAGTTTTATAATTGGTCGGGATTTTCAAATCCAGTGTTATAACTGATCAGGATTTTGAAATTCAGTTTCTATAACTCGTCGGGATTTTCAAATCCAGTTTTATAACTGGTCGGGATTTTCAAATCCAGTTTTAATAACTGGTCAGGATTTTCAAATTCAGTTTCTATAACTGGTCAGGATTTTCAAATCCAGTTTCTATAACTGGTCGGGATTTTCAAATCCAGTTTTATAACTGGTCGGGATTTTCAAATTCAGTTTCTATAACTCGTCGGGATTTTCAAATCCAGTTTTATAACTGGTCGGGATTTTCAAATCCAGTTTTAATAACTCGTCAGGATTTTCAAATTCAGTTTCTATAACTGGTCAGGATTTTCAAATCCAGTTTCTATAACTGGTCGTGATTTTCAAATCCAGTTTCTATAACTGGTCGGGATTTTGAAATCCAGTTTCTATAACTGGTCGGGATTTTCAATTCCAGATTTTATAACTGGTCGGGATTTTCAAATCCAGTTTCTATATCTGGTCGGGATTTTCAAATCCAGTTTCTATAACTGGTCGAGATTTTCAAATCCAGTTTCTATAACTGGTCGTGATTTTCAAATCCAGTTTCTATAACTTGTCGGGATTTTCAACTCTAGTTTTTATAACTGGTCGGGATTTTCAAATCCAGTTTTATAACTGGTCGGGATTTTCAAATCCATTTTCTATAACTGGTCGGGATTTTCAAATCTAGTTTTATAATTGGTCGGGATTTTCAAATCCAGTGTTATAACTGATCAGGATTTTCAAATTCAGTTTCTATAACTCGTCGGGATTTTCAAATCCAGTTTTATAACTGGTCGGGATTTTCAAATCCAGTTTTAATAACTGGTTAGGATTTTCAAATTCAGTTTCTATAACTGGTCAGGATTTTCAAATCCATTTTCTATAACTGGTCGGGATTTTTAAATTCAGTGTTATAACTGGTCGGGATTTTCAACTCCAGTTTCTATAACTGGTCGGGATTTTGAAATCCAGTTTCTATAACTGGTTGGGATTTTCAAATCCAGTTTTTATAACTCGTCGGGATTTTCAAATCCAGTTTCTATAACTGGTCGAGATTTTCAAATCCAGTTTTATAACTGGTCGGGATTTTCAAATCTAGTTTCTATAACTGGTCGATATTTTCAAATCTAGTTTCTATAATTGGTCGGAATTTTCAAATCCAGTTTTTATAACTGGTCGGGATTTTCAAATCTAGTTTTTATAACTGGTCGGGATTTTCAAATCTAGTTTCTATAACTGGTCAGGATTTTCAAATCCAGTTTCTATAATTGGTCGGGATTTTAAAATCCAGTTTCTATAACTGGTCGGGATTTTCAAATCCAGTTTCTATAACTGGTCGGGATTTTCAAATCCAGTTTCTATAACTGGTCGGGATTTTCAAATCTAGTGTCATAACTGGTCGGGATTTTCAAATCCAGTTTTATAACTGGTCGGGATTTTCAAATCCATTTGCTATAACTGGTAGGGATTTTCAAATCTAGTTTTATAATTGGTCGGGATTTTCAAATCCAGTGTTATAACTTATCAGGATTTTCAAATTTAGTTTCTATAACTCGTCGGGATTTTCAAATCCAGTTTTTATAACTGGTCGGGATTTTCAAATTCAGTGTTATAACTGGTCGGGATTTTCAAATCCAGTATCTATAACTGGTCGGAATTTTTAAATCTAGTGTCATAACTAGTCAGAATTTTTAAATCCAGTTTCTATAACTGGTCGGGATTTTCAAATCCAGTTTTATAACTGGTCAGGATTTTCAAATCCAGTTTCTATAACTGGTCGGGATTTTCAAATCCAGTTTTATAACTGGTCGGGATTTTCAAATCCAGTTTCTATAACTGGTCGGGATTTTTAAATCCAGTTTTATAATTGGTCGGGATTTTCAAATCCAGTTTTATAACTAGTCGGGATTTTCAAATCCAGTTTCTATAACTGGTCGGGATTTTCAAATCCAGTTTTATAATTGGTCGGAATTTTCAAATCTAGTGTTATAACTGATCATAATTTTCAAATCCAGTTTCTATAAATGGTCGGGATTTTCAAATTCAGTTTCTATAACAGGTCCCGATTTTCAAATCTAGTTTTATAATTGGTCGGGATTTTCAAATTCAGTGTTATAACTGATCAGGATTTTCAAATCCAGTTTCTATAACTAGTCGGGATTTTCAAATCCAATTTTATAACTGGTCGAGATTTTCAAATCCAGTTTTTATAACTGGTCGGGATTTTCAAATCCAGTTTCTATAACTGGTCAGGATTTTCAAATCAAGTTTCTATAACTGGTCGGGATTTTCAAATCCAGTTTTTATAACCGGTCGGGATTTTCAAATTCAGTGTTATAACTGGTCGGGATTTTCAAATCCAGTTTCTATAACTGGTCGGGATTTTCAAATCCAGTTTCTATAACTGGTCGGGATTTTGAAATCCAGTTTCTATAACTGGTCGGGATTTTCAATTCCAGATTTTATAACTGGTCGGGATTTTCAAATCCAGTTTCTATATCTGGTCGGGATTTTCAAATCCAGTTTCTATAACTGGTCGAGATTTTCAAATCCAGTTTCTATAACTGGTCGTGATTTTCAAATCCAGTTTCTATAACTTGTCGGGATTTTCAACTCTAGTTTTTATAACTGGTCGGGATTTTCAAATCCAGTTTTATAACTGGTCGGGATTTTCAAATTCATTTTCTATAACTGGTCGGGATTTTCAAATCTAGTTTTATAATTGGTCGGGATTTTCAAATCCAGTGTTATAACTGATCAGGATTTTGAAATTCAGTTTCTATAACTCGTCGGGATTTTCAAATCCAGTTTTATAACTGGTCGGGATTTTCAAATCCAGTTTTAATAACTGGTCAGGATTTTCAAATTCAGTTTCTATAACTGGTCAGGATTTTCAAATCCAGTTTCTATAACTGGTCGGGATTTTCAAATCCAGTTTCTATAACTGGTCGGGATTTTGAAATCCAGTTTCTATAACTGGTCGGGATTTTCAATTCCAGATTTTATAACTGGTCGGGATTTTCAAATCCAGTTTCTATATCTGGTCGGGATTTTCAAATCCAGTTTCTATAACTGGTCGAGATTTTCAAATCCAGTTTCTATAACTGGTCGTGATTTTCAAATCCAGTTTCTATAACTTGTCGGGATTTTCAACTCTAGTTTTTATAACTGGTCGGGATTTTCAAATCCAGTTTTATAACTGGTCGGGATTTTCAAATCCATTTTCTATAACTGGTCGGGATTTTCAAATCTAGTTTTATAATTGGTCGGGATTTTCAAATCCAGTGTTATAACTGATCAGGATTTTCAAATTCAGTTTCTATAACTCGTCGGGATTTTCAAATCCAGTTTTATAACTGGTCGGGATTTTCAAATCCAGTTTTAATAACTGGTCAGGATTTTCAAATTCAGTTTCTATAACTGGTCAGGATTTTCAAATCCATTTTCTATAACTGGTCGGGATTTTCAAATTCAGTGTTATAACTGGTCGGGATTTTCAACTCCAGTTTCTATAACTGGTCGGGATTTTGAAATCCAGTTTCTATAACTGGTTGGGATTTTCAAATCCAGTTTTTATAACTCGTCGGGATTTTCAAATCCAGTTTCTATAACTGGTCAAGATTTTCAAATCCAGTTTTATAACTGGTCGGGATTTTCAAATCTAGTTTCTATAACTGGTCGATATTTTCAAATCTAGTTTCTATAACTGGTCGGGATTTTCAAATCCAGTTTTTATAACTGGTCGGGATTTTCAAATCTAGTTTTTATAACTGGTCGGGATTTTCAAATCTAGTTTCTATAACTGGTTAGGATTTTCAAATCCAGTTTCTATAATTGGTCGGGATTTTAAAATCCAGTTTCTATAACTGGTCGGGATTTTCAAATCCAGTTTCTATAACTGGTCGGGATTTTCAAATCCAGTTTCTATAACTGGTCGGGATTTTCAAATCTAGTGTCATAACTGGTCGGGATTTTCAAATCCAGTTTTATAACTGGTCGGGATTTTCAAATCCATTTGCTATAACTGGTAGGGATTTTCAAATCTAGTTTTATAATTGGTCGGGATTTTCAAATCCAGTGTTATAACTTATCAGGATTTTCAAATTTAGTTTCTATAACTCGTCGGGATTTTCAAATCCAGTTTTTATAACTGGTCGGGATTTTCAAATTCAGTGTTATAACTGGTCGGGATTTTCAAATCCAGTATCTATAACTGGTCGGAATTTTTAAATCTAGTGTCATAACTAGTCAGAATTTTTAAATCCAGTTTCTATAACTGGTCGGGATTTTCAAATCCAGTTTTATAACTGGTTAGGATTTTCAAATCCAGTTTCTATAACTGGTCGGGATTTTCAAATCCAGTTTTATAACTGGTCGGGATTTTCAAATCCAGTTTCTATAACTGGTCGGGATTTTTAAATCCAGTTTTATAATTGGTCGGGATTTTCAAATCCAGTTTTATAACTAGTCGGGATTTTCAAATCCAGTTTCTATAACTGGTCGGGATTTTCAAATCCAGTTTTATAATTGGTCGGAATTTTCAAATCTAGTGTTATAACTGATCATAATTTTCAAATCCAGTTTCTATAAATGGTCGGGATTTTCAAATTCAGTTTCTATAACTGGTCAGGATTTTCAAATCCAGTTTCTATAACTGGTCGGGATTTTCAAATGCAGTTTTTATAACTGGTCGGGATTTTCAAATTCAGTGTTATAACTGGTCGGGATTTTCAAATCCAGTTTCTATAACTGGTCGGGATTTTCAAATCAGTTTCTATAACTGATCGGGATTTTGAAATCCAGTTTCTATAACTGGTCGGGATTTTCAAATCTAGTTTTTATAACTGGTCGGGATTTTCAAATCCAGTTTTTGTAACTGGTCGGGATTTTCAAAATTCAGTTTTTACAACTGGTCGGGATTTTCAAATTCAGTTTCTATAACTGGTCGTGATTTCAAAATCTAGTCTCATAACTGGTCGGGATTTTCAAATTCAGTGTTATAACTGGTCGGGATTTTCAACTCCAGTTTCTATAACTGGTCGGGATTTTGAAATCCAGTTTCTATAACTGGTTGGGATTTTCAAATCCAGTTTTTATAACTCGTCGGGATTTTCAAATCCAGTTTCTATAACTGGTCGAGATTTTCAAATCTAGTTTTATAACTGGTCGGGATTTTCAAATCTAGTTTCTATAACTGGTCGATATTTTCAAATCTAGTTTCTATAACTGGTCGGGATTTTCAAATCCAGTTTTTATAACTGGTCGGGATTTTCAAATCTAGTTTTTATAACTGGTCGGGATTTTCAAATCTAGTTTCTATAACTGGTCAGGATTTTCAAATCCAGTTTCTATAATTGGTCGGGATTTTAAAATCCAGTTTCTATAACTGGTCGGGATTTTCAAATCCAGTTTCTATAACTGGTCGGGATTTTCAAATCCAGTTTCTATAACTGGTCGGGATTTTCAAATCTAGTGTCATAACTGGTCGGGATTTTCAAATCCAGTTTTATAACTGGTCGGGATTTTCAAATCCATTTGCTATAACTGGTAGAGATTTTCAAATCTAGTTTTATAATTGGTCGGGATTTTCAAATCCAGTGTTATAACTTATCAGGATTTTCAAATTTAGTTTCTATAACTCGTCGAGATTTTCAAATCCAGTTTTTATAACTGGTCGGGATTTTCAAATTCAGTGTTATAACTGGTCGGGATTTTCAAATCCAGTATCTATAACTGGTCGGAATTTTTAAATCTAGTGTCATAACTAGTCAGAATTTTTAAATCCAGTTTCTATAACTGGTCGGGATTTTCAAATCCAGTTTTATAACTGGTCAGGATTTTCAAATCCAGTTTCTATAACTGGTCGGGATTTTCAAATCCAGTTTTATAACTGGTCGGGATTTTCAAATTCAGTTTCTATAACTGGTCGGGATTTTTAAATCCAGTTTTATAATTGGTCGGGATTTTCAAATCCAGTTTTATAACTAGTCGGGATTTTCAAATCCAGTTTCTATAACTGGTCGGGATTTTCAAATCCAGTTTTATAATTGGTCGGAATTTTCAAATCTAGTGTTATAACTGATCATAATTTTCAAATCCAGTTTCTATAAATGGTCGGGATTTTCAAATTCAGTTTCTATAACTGGTCAGGATTTTCAAATCCAGTTTCTATAACTGGTCGGGATTTTCAAATGCAGTTTTTATAACTAGTCGGGATTTTCAAATTCAGTGTTATAACTGGTCGGGATTTTCAAATCCAGTTTCTATAACTGGTCGGGATTTTCAAATCAGTTTCTATAACTGATCGGGATTTTGAAATCCAGTTTCTATAACTGGTCGGGATTTTCAAATCTAGTTTTTATAACTGGTCGGGATTTTCAAATCCAGTTTTTGTAACTGGTCGGGATTTTCAAAATTCAGTTTTTACAACTGGTCGGGATTTTCAAATTCAGTTTCTATAACTGGTCGTGATTTCAAAATCTAGTCTCATAACTGGTCGGGATTTTTAAATCCAATTTCTATAACTGGTCGGGATTTTCAAATCCAGTTTTATAACTGGTCAGGATTTTCAAATGTAGTTTCTATAACTGGTCGGGATTTTTAAATCTAGTTTTATAACTGGTTGGGATTTTCAAATCCAGTTTTTATAACTGGTCGGGATTTTCAAATCTAGTTTCTATAACTGGTCGAGATTTTCAAATCCAGTTTTATAACTGGTCGGGATTTTCAAATCTAGTTTCTATAACTGGTCGATATTTTCAAATCTAGTTTCTATAACTGGTCGGGATTTTCAAATCCAGTTTCTATAAATGGTCGGGATTTTCAAATTCAGTTTCTATAACTGGTCAGGATTTTCAAATCCAGTTTCTATAACTGGTCGGGATTTTCAAATGCAGTTTTTATAACTGGTCGGGATTTTCAAATTCAGTGTTATAACTGGTCGGGATTTTCAAATCCAGTTTCTATAACTGGTCAGGATTTTCAAATCAGTTTCTATAACTGATCGGGATTTTGAAATCCAGTTTCTATAACTGGTCGGGATTTTCAAATCTAGTTTTTATAACTGGTCGGGATTTTCAAATCCAGTTTTTGTAACTGGTTGGGATTTTCAAAATTCAGTTTTTACAACTGGTCGGGATTTTCAAATTCAGTTTCTATAACTGGTCGTGATTTCAAAATCTAGTGTCATAACTGGTCGGGATTTTTAAATCCAATTTCTATAACTGGTCGGGATTTTCAAATCCAGTTTTATAACTGGTCAGGATTTTCAAATGTAGTTTCTATAACTGGTCGGGATTTTTAAATCTAGTTTTATAACTGGTTGGGATTTTCAAATCCAGATTTATAACTCGTCGGGATTTTCAAATCCAGTTTCTATAACAGGTCCCGATTTTTAAATCTAGTTTTATAATTGGTCGGGATTTTCAAATCGAGTGTTATAACTGATCACGATTTTCAAATCCAGTTTCTATAACTGGTCGGGATTTTTAAATCCAATTTTATAACTGGTCGAGATTTTCAAATCCAGTTTTTATACCTGGTCGGGATTTTCAAATCCAGTTTCTATAACTGGTCAATATTTTCAAATCAAGTTTCTATAACTGGAAGGGATTTTCAAATCCAGTTTTTATAACCGGTCGGGATTTTCAAATTCAGTGTTATAACTGGTCGGGATTTTCAAATCCAGTTTCTATAACTGGTCGGGATTTTCAAATCCAGTTTCTATAACTGGCCGGGATTTTGAAATCCAGTTTCTATAACTGGTCGGGATTTTCAATTCCAGATTTTATAACTGGTCGGGATTTTCAAATCCAGATCATATATCTGGTCGGGATTTTCAAATCCAGTTTCTATAACTGGTCGAGATTTTCAAATCCAGTTTCTATAACTGGTCGTGATTTTCAAATCCAGTTTCTATAACTGGTCGGGATTTTCAACTCTAGTTTTTATAACTGGTCGGGATTTTCAAATCCAGTTTTATAACTGGTCGGGATTTTCAAATCCATTTTCTATAACTGGTCGGGATTTTCAAATCTAATTTTATAATTGGTCAGGATTTTCAAATCCAGTGTTATAACTGATCAGGATTTTCAAATTCAGTTTCTATAACTGGTCAGGATTTTCAAATCCAGTTTCTATAACTGGTCGGAATTTTCAAATCCAGTTTTTATAACTGGTCGGGATTTTCAAATTCAGTGTTATAACTAGTCGGGATTTTCAACTCCAGTTTCTATAACTGGTCGGGATTTTGAAATCCAGTTTCTATAACTGGTTGGGATTTTCAAATCCAGTTTTTATAACTGGTCGGGATTTTCAAATCCAGTTTCTATAAATGGTCGAGATTTTCAAATCCAGTTTTATAACTGGTCGGGATTTTCAAATCTAGTTTCTATAACTGGTCGATATTTTCAAATCTAGTTTCTATAACTGGTCGGGATTTTCAAATTCAGTTTCTATAACTGGTCGGGATTTTCAAATTTAGTTTTTATAACTGGTCGGGATTTTCAAATCTAGTTTCTATAACTGGTCAGGATTTTCAAATCCAGTTTCTATAATTGGTCGGGATTTTAAAATCCATTTTCTATAACTGGTCGAGATTTTCAAATCCAGTTTCTATAACTGGTCGGGATTTTCAAATCCAGTTTTATAACTGGTCGGGATTTTCAAATCCAGTTTCTATAACTGATCGGGATTTTCAAATCTAGTGTCATAACTGGTAGGAATTTTCAAATCTAGTTTTATAACTGGTCGGGATTTTCAAATCCATTTGCTGTAACTGGTCGAGATTTTCAAATCTAGTTTTATAATTGGTCTGGATTTTCAAATCCAGTGTTATAACTGATCAGGATTTTCAAATTTAGTTTCTATAACTCGTCGGGATTTTCAAATCCAGTTTTTATAACTGGTCGGGATTTTCAAATTCAGTGTTATAACTGGTCGGGATTTTCAAATCCAGTTTCTATAACTGGTCGGGATTTTCAAATCCAATTTCTAAAACTGGTCGGTATTTTGAAATCGAGTTTCTATAACTGGTCGGGATTTTCAAATCCAGTTTTTATAACTGGTCGGGATTTTCAAATCCAGTTTCTATAACTGGTCGGGATTTTCAAATCCAGTTTTATAACTGGTCGGGATTTTCAAATCTAGTTTCTATAACTGGTCGGGATTTTCAAATCCAGTTTCTATAACTGGTTGGGATTTTCAAATCAAGTTTCTATAACTGGTCTGTATTTTCAAATCCAGTTTATATAACTGGTCGGGATTTTCAAATCCAGTTTTTATAACTGGTCGGGATTTTCAAATCCAGTTTCTATAACTGGTCGGGATTTTCAAATCAAGTTTCTATAACTGGTCGGTATTTTGAAAGCCAGTTTCTATAACTGGTCGGGATTTTCAAATCCAGTTTTTATAACTGGTCGGGATTTTCAAATCCAGTTTCTATAACTGGTCGGGATTTTCAAATCCAGTTTTATAACTGGTCGGGATTTTCAAATCTAGTTTCTATAACTGGTCGGGATTTTCAAATCCAGTTTCTATAACTGGTCGGGATTTTCAAATCCAGTTTCTATATCTGGTCGGGATTTTCAAATCTAGTTTTTATAACTGGTCGGGATTTTAGAATCCAGTTTTTGTAACTAGTCGGGATTTTCAAAATTCAGTTTTTACAACTGGTCGGGATTTTCAAATCCAGTTTCTATAACTAGTCGGGATTTTCAAATCCAATTTTTATAACTGGTCGGGATTTTCAAATCCAGTTTCTGTAACTGGTCGTCATTTCCAAATCTAGTGTCATAACTGGTCGGGATTTTCAAATCCAATTTCTATAACTGGTCGGGATTTTCAAATCCAGTTTTATAACTGGTCAGGATTTTTAAATGCAGTTTCTATAACTGGTCGGGATTTTTAAATCTAGTTTTATAACTGGTTGGGATTTTCAAATCCAGATTTATAACTGGTCGGGATTTTCAAATCCAGTTTCTATAACAGATCCCGATTTTCAAATTTAGTTTTATAATTGGTCGGGATTTTCGAATCCAGTGTTATAACTGATCAGGATTTTCAAATCCAGTTTCTATAACTGGTCGGGATTTTCAAATTCAGTTTTATAACTGGTCGGGATTTTATAATCCAGTTTTTATAACTAGTCGGGATTTTCAAATCCAGTTTCTATAACTGGTCAGGATTTTCAAATCAAGTTTCTATAACTGGTCGGGATCTTCAAATCCAGTTTCTATAACTAGTTTTTATAATTGGTCGGGATTTTCAAATCCAGTGTTATAACTGATCAGGATTTTCAAATTCAGTTTCTATAACTCGTCGGGATTTTCAAATCCAGTTTTATAAATGGTCGGGATTTTCAAATCCATTTTCTATAACTGGTCGAGATTTTCAAATCCAGTTTTATAACTGGTCGGGATTTTCAAATCCATTTTCTATAACTGGTCGGGATTTTCAAATCTAGTTTTATAATTGGTCGGGATTTTCAAATCCGGTGTTATAACTGATCAGGATTTTCATATTCAGTTTCTATAACTCGTCGGGATTTTCAAATCCAGTTTTATAACTGGTCGGGATTTTCAAATCCAGTTTTTATAACTAGTCGGGATTTTCAAATTCAGTTTCTATAACTGGTCAGGATTTTCAAATCCAGTTTCTATAACTGGTCGGGATTTTCAAATTCAGTTTTTATAACTGGTCGGGATTTTCAAATTCAGTGTTATAACTGGTCGGGATTTTCAACTCCAGTTTCTATAACTGGTCGGGATTTTGAAATTCAGTTTCTATAACTGGTTGGGATTTTCAAATCCAGTTTTTATAACTAGTCGGGATTTTCAAATCCAGTTTCTATAACTGGTCGGGATTTTCAAATCCAGTTTTATAACTGGTCGGGATTTTTAAATCCATTTTCTATAACTGGTCGGGATTTTCAAATCTAGTTTTATAATTAGTCGGGATTTTCAAATCCAGTGTTATAACTGATAAGGATTTTTAAATTCAGTTTCTATAACTCCTCGCGATTTTCAAATCAAGTTTTATAACTGGTCGGGATTTTCAAATCCAGTGTTTATAACTGGTCGGGATTTTCAAATTCAGTTTCTATAACTGGTCAGGATTTTCAAATCCAGTTTTTATAACTGGTCAGGATTTTCTAATTCAGTTTCTATAACTGGTCAGGATTTTCAAATCCAGTTTTTATAACTAGTCGGGATTTTCAAATCCAGTTTTTATAACTGGTCGGGATTTTCAAATTCAGTGTTATAACTGGTCGGGATTTTCAAATCCAGTTTCTATAACTGGTCGGGATTTTCAAATCCAGTTTTATAACTGGTCGGGATTTTCAAATCCATTTTCTATAACTGGTCGGGATTTTCAAATCTAGTTTTACAATTGGTCGGGATTTTCAAATCCAGTGTTATAACTGATCAGGATTTTCAAATCCAGTTTCTATAACTGGTCGGGATTTTAAAATCCAGTTTTATAACTGGTCGGCATTTTCAAATCCAGTTTTTATAACCGGTCGGGATTTTCAAATTCAGTGTTATAACTGGTCGGGATTTTCAAATTCAGTTTCTATAACTGGTCGGGATTTTGAAATCCAGTTTCTATAACTGGTCGGGATTTTCAAATCCAGTGTTATAACTCATCAGGATTTTCAAATCCAGTTTCTATAACTGGTCGGGATTTTCAAATCCAGTTTTATAACTGGTCGGGATTTTCAAATCCAGTTTTTATAACTGGTCGGGATTTTCAAATCCAGTTTCTATAACTGGTCAGGATTTTCAAATCAAGTTTCTATAACTGGTCGGGATTTTCAAATCCAGTTTTTATAACCGGTCGGGATTTTCAAATCTAGTTTCTATAACTGGTCGGGATTTTGAAATCTAGTTTCTATAACTGGTCGGGATTTTCAATTCCAGATTTTATAACTGGTCGGGATTTTCAAATCCAGTTTCTATAACTGATAGGGATTTTCAAATCCAGTTTCTATAACTGGTCGGGATTTTGAAATCCAGTTTCTATAACTGGTCGGGATTTTCAAATACAGTTTCTATAACTGGTCGAGATTTTCAAATCCAGTTTCTATAACTGGTCGGGATTTGCAACTCCAGTTTTTATAACTCGTCGGGATTTTCAAATCCAGTATCTATAACTGGTCGGAATTTTCAAATCTAGTGTCATAACTGGTCGGAATTTTTAAATCCAGTTTCTATAACTGGTCGGGATTTTCAAATCCAGTTTCTATAACTAGTCGTGATTTTCAAATCCAGTTTTTATAACTGGTCGGGATTTTCAAATTCAGTGTTATAACTGGTCGGGATTTTCAAATCCAGTATCTATAACTGGTCGGAATTTTTAAATCCAGTGTCATAACTAGTCAGAATTTTTAAATCCAGTTTCTATAACTGGTCGGGATTTTCAAATCCAGTTTTATAACTGGTCAGGATTTTCAAATCCAGTTTCTATAACTGGTCGGGATTTTCAAATCCAGTTTTATAACTGGTCGGGATTTTCAAATCCAGTTTCTATAACTGGTCGGGATTTTTAAATCCAGTTTTATAATTGGTCGGGATTTTCAAATCCAGTTTTATAACTAGTCGGGATTTTCAAATCCAGTTTCTATAACTGGTCGGGATTTTCAAATCCAGTTTCTATAAATGGTCGGGATTTTCAAATTCA
>NW_028323330.1:0-61064 GCF_984573655.1 Nuphar pumila | reverse complement strand
GACGAAAGACACGGGCACATCATCTCCACCGTCGTCCCACAGTCATCATTGCAGTCTGACAACCACTCATACGAAGGACCTACGAAGATGAGCCTAATGCAAGTGCTCTATCGGACGCATGCATCATAATGACAGGTGATGATGAATCCTCGAGTGTGACCGTGCTTGACGGCGACCAACCCCAGAATCGCTCCTACACGCACTACCCCACGGGCTTATCACAAGCGCACTCCTCCCTAACAGCAACTCCTCCTCGTCACCAACCCCTTGCTCACAGCCTCACCATCCTGTCAACCTTTCCCATCCCGGCGTGTTCCCATTGCACGACTGCCCAAACATGCATGCCTGCGCAGTCCGTATCGGCAGCAGCGGTCTCACACAGATTGCCCTGGCGCGCACGCTCCCTACTCTCTCCGAGTCAAAGTTCCAACCTCTCCACACGTGCGTTCACAAGCCGCAATGTGGCCATGCCGCACAATGTCGCTTCCTCACTCCCCGGGGCCGGACATGGACTCACCCCTGCCTAACAGCTCTTCCACGCGCCCCCAGAGCATCTCCAGCCCTGACGGTGCATTCCGCTGGCCAGGCCAGGCAGCCGCTGCTATGTCCAGCCACCACGAGGCAGTCGATGTCAGCGAGTTGTCCCCTTTTCCTCCCGCAATTGCGTCCAATGCGAGTAGCCCACGCGCCGCACGGCTCGGAGCTTTCAGTGCAGTGGGAGGCCTTTCAGAAGACACCGCGCTGTCCAGCAAAGTCGACAGACGACAGGATCGCAGTTGCTTCGCTGTTCAGGGTTCATTCTCGGCTGTAGAGGGCAGTCGTGTGCAGGCTGGAAACGGGCTGAGCTCCCCGGGTGTAAACATGCATCCACAAAGCAACATGTGTGCAGATAAGTGCAACATGCGCAACAGCATGCTAAGTGAGCTTGGCATGGACATCTCATTTGCGCAGGAAGCGCAATCAGAGCAGGAGGTGTGTCGCTCTTGATCACTGTCTCGTTCGTGCACAGATCGGCGCCACATAGAACAGGCGGTGTTGCGGATTTTCCCTCACCTTGAGCTGCTGTTGCTGGCTGTCTGTCATTGTGGCTGTGGCTGTTTCAGAAATGTATCTTGCCTTGGGCATCCATCACAGCCGTGTGTGTGCTGACGCGGCGTCGTTCTCTTCCTTTCACCTGTCTGTAGCTGTGCGTATACAGAAGACCGGCATTGTCCCAGACCTGCATGTACCTGATGCGTGCCCTCTTGCCAGCGTTGGTCAGCAATGCACTGAGCAAGCAAGTTGATCCACGCAAACCTATATTTATTCCTGCTCCCAGTTCTGGCTGTGCCCAGCACACACAAGCTATCGCAGTGTTACCCTGTGCAGCTGCTCGAGCCAACTGGTTCAGATGTCAAGAAGAAGCAACACTCCAGTATTGTCTGTGCGATGATGCGCGATTTGTCATGCACAGCACCTGTCAAAGAAACTTTGATGTGCTGTGCGGAAAGGAAGAAAATCGAGAGGTGGCGATGCAGAGTCCATTTGAGGTCAGCCAGGGGACCGTACGCAGACCGCTCACACCCCGGGCGGCTTCCTTGGTCTGGAGGTGCTCGACGATACGACGTCGCCTCGCAAGCTGTCACCCCAAGGCCTCCCGCGTCTCCGTTACATCATGGATGCAGCATGTCGGCAGCATTGTATCACAGGTATCACGCCTGGGCTCATGGCGCTCGAGGGCTGGCGCTCCCTCCATCAGGTTCGCGGTCCACGGTTGTGCACTGAGACGTGCTTAGTTGCCTTCCCTGAGAAGGTTTATACATAGCCTTAAAACGACATGCGATGAACATCGCCACAATCAGATTTCGCTTACCTGGCCCATTGTCGATGCGCATTGTCATGGGGTGAGTACCTAGATTCAAAGCTTGAGTATGACATATCTCTGAGATGCCACTGGCACCTCTTTGGACCATGCTTTGACATTTGAGGTGCGACGTACGTTCCCACAGCAGCGCATTTGATGGATCTGTACTTGGCAAATGGGAACGTTGTGCAGCCACTTGAGTACTTCCACATGTGCAGCAACACAACACTCCTTTTCAATGCATGCTCACGCAGCTTTCTGTTTTGAGCATTGAATCGAACGGCATGCTGTCGCAAAGCGTGGAATAGAAGCGGGGCGCCACCACTCTGTTATTATCACCTGGTGTTTATGACGGCCTCTGTGCTGTCTTGGTTGCTTGTTGAATTTTTCCTGCAACTGTCTTTGTGATGTAATGATGATGTCTCTCTTTGCAACACTATCTTGAGATACCGCATCCGCATGGACGTTGGCAACTCCATTGGAGTCTCCAAGTACTTCTTGGCACTAAATGCTACCATACCGTCCCCCGAGGCGGGGGCATCATCGAATCACGCTAACTTGCAAGTCGTGGACGCAGGGAACACGCGCAAGACCTTGACAAGAGCAGCAGCACAAGCGAAGCTCCCTCCAGGGGAGGCAGTACTGCCAACCTGCCAGGACGGTGGCTGGGCAGCGGCGAGCTGGAGTCGCAAAGCAGCGTGTGCGTCGGCATGCGTGGCAGCACCTTCTCCCACCCCTCCTCTGCATCTGTAGCCACTGCTGCAGTAGGGTGCGCCTCCCTACTTGATGCGCATCGATTTGCAGACGCTGCTGTGCACGTGGAGGACGTGACGTCATTCACTGCAGCCTGGTACGTGCACGTGAGCCAGTGTGTCAGAATATACTAACTCTGTGATACCCTGATCACTGGTTATATCCAAGAGATGCCAGCAAAGGTGACATCCCATGCTTTTCATTCCGACACAGTGCAAAGCATGTTCATGAGAGATTCCTCCTGAGCTGCTTTCTTGGGGCTGCTGCGTCTCCGAGTGTGTTCGCTGTAGCTATTTCTCTTACGGCCAGCCCATTGCAAGCTCTCCTATTGGTTCATAGTTGTCAATGTGCAAAGCTGAGCATTCTGAGCAACAACAGACTCTAGAGGCGTCCACGAACAAGGGACACTGCCCCGCGTCAAAGCAAACAACCAGCGGATGGCGTGGTTTTGTGCTTGTCCGTATCCTCCTTCGCCTGTTCGTGTCTGTTCGCGCTTTTTTGTAGTCTGCTTGAATGGCAAAAGACCTGAGTGAGGTGCACAATCGCGTTTTCTTCATCACCTGCCTTAAGTTGCAATGCGTCGTGCACGTCAGTCAGTGCACAAGCCCTCAGCATCTTTGATGACCTTCTCCTCGGGATGGTGCAGGCAACAGCCCTCAGCCCCCATGCAGTTTCCCATTCATGTGGCATCGCCCACATCCCCGCAAAGCGTGTCAGCATCCCCAAACGTGGCAGTCAACACCATGTCCGAGGCCCTCTTTGCCGACTTCCGTTCCGGCTCGCTCGACGATGCCGAAAACTCAACACACCCCTCCCATGCTTCGCCCGTGCCCCACAACATCGGCGCAGGCATGTTCAAGCAGCAGCCGCCCGAGGCAAGCAACGTCCCGCCAGGCCCCCGTGCCCCCTGCGCAATCACCGTATGAAATGCGGAAACTAGAGGAGCTTCACGTCGCCCCTCCTCATGAGACCCCCGGGTTCCACGCAACCCCCCCCTCTCGGCCACACCATTGGCCTCACTGCACAGCAGTCGCAAGCGGCACCTCTCTGCAATGACACTGAATCTAGTCGTGAGGATCTCCAAGTCAGCAGCCATGCAGATGACGGCACGGCTCGTACCGAAATCGAGGTGAGGCCACCACAGTGGCAGAGCGACCTTGCAGCTCCTCACGCTCCTCCCTACATCATCCCTGGACCTGTCATTTCGAGGTCAAGGCCGTCGCTGCACGGGCCCGTAGCTGCACTTGGAACGCAGCCTGCTGAGTCACCCTCCAAGCGCAGGGCATCAGCAGCGGATGAACTGGGGCCCATACGTTCCCAATGGGAGAGTGCCCCAGGCATCAACGCTGGCAGGCTTCAAGTGGATCAATGCCCCCTTCCTGGTGCCAGGGGCAATTTGTCACCCTTCCCGGGGTTGCACCCCAGAAAAGCGTCGACACAGGGGGCGCAGGGGCTCCGACGTTCAACGGGCGAGTATGTCATGCGCACCCAGCTGCCCAACGAGGCCAGGGCTTTGTCTACATGCTCTCTCAGTGGCATGCTGCCTGCTCCTGCCCTCAAGCTCTCCCGCAGGCGTCCCACGAGCCTGACAATGCCGGCGGCTCCACCAGCTGCTCACCAGCACATTCACAGCAAGCGCAGCATGCCCGGCCACCTTGAAACCGGGGACGATGCTGGAGGCGCAAGCATGGCGCGGTGATGCGAGGATGCGAGGATGTACGAAACCGCGGCTATCGGAAATTAGACGATTGTGAGGACAGATGCTGACTGACGTCCACTATCTCCTGAAGTTACATTCCCCTCCAAGTTACATGTATAGCGCTACCCCCCTGCACAGTCCTCCCTAGAACATGCCGTTCGATCCCTTGCGAAAATTTCATCTTGTCAAGTAAGTTTGTGTCGCTGATGTGCGGGTTGCTTGCTGGAAATTGGGGAATGACCTGACAGAACGTGAGTAGGAGCACCTATGCTGTAGTGATTGACCAAGAGTACTCGGCTCTGTTTGGAATTTCTTATGGCTGCTGGATCGCCAACGTTCAAAGATGTGGTGAGGGCCTGCCAGTATAGTTGGCAAGGATCCCTGTCCGCATCCATACACTCCAGAAAGCTTAACCCATACTTTCTGACAGAAAACATGATTTTGAGTGCATAACGTTATCTAGAGATACCATCCCAAGCGTTTCTGTTTGGACCCCATGTTTGCTCGCCTGGCGCTCGAGATGGGATGCACTCGGCAATGAGCTCAGCTTCAAACTTTGAGGAACGGCGACCTAGCCACAACAGTCTAGTCCACAGTGTTCCCTTTAACGTATGTAAGTAACGTTCGTGTGCAACACTGCATGCCAAGAGCCTATTCTGTCAGTCGAGGTACATGCCGAAAGGAGCACTGCTGTCCTGCCGTGAGCAGAACATGACGCCTCACAGAAACACAAACAGGTGCCACGTATGTGGAGCCGGCTGCAAACATGAACAGTCCTTCCTGAGGCGCATGATCCCACAATTCAACTTGAACAGTCTCGGCTACTTTTCTCAATCCCTCATTAGTTTCCCTCGTTCGTTCCCTTCTTCAATGTATCAGTTACTTCTTTGCTCACCGCTGCATTTGAAGAAGACACATCTGTTGCGAATAGGTTAAAAAAAAAAGCGTACCAGCCTGCATTAGTAATATTGGTTGTCCCATGTGACATCTCGATAGTCGCCTGACACAGCCCATACCGTATGGCAATCGCTGAAGTTTCCTACACTGGCAGCGGCACTGTGGAGGGTGACTCCAGCTGATTACATGTGACTCCACCTGCGGAGCGTTGCTTCGGGTGATACTTGTGCCTGGCCATTGTTTGCTGTGTGTTGATGCGTCACATGTGGAGATACACTTCAGTGGCCTCCCTTCGCTTGTGGTTGATGCTTCGCTCAAGAGCATACCGTGCATAAATGTCGGGAAAATGGCTAGGAACTTCCAAGGTGAGTATGTGACAGTTCTGGAGTTGAATGCACCTTTGGTGTGTCTGTCCAGTTCCGTGCACCACCTGTAATTTGATGCACATCTCCTCCCCACCAGTCAAGCAATGCCTAACATACCATACCGAATCATTCTGGTCGAATTGCGTACGGCCATGAATGAATCGAATTGATTCGAATCAATTTGGGGTGGTCCCATCAGTTCGCAGGGAATGTTCTTGGACGTGTACGTCCCATGTCAGATGCTCTTTCTCCTGCCTTACGCGCGTTTCCAGCTGCAGGATTAGCTGAAGCGCTCCTGTTGTTATGCATGCTTCGGGCGGGACAGGCCCACGATGCCGGCCTGGGCAATATCAGCACACTTGACAGCACCCTTCCCGCTGCCCCAGAAGCCAGGATCCCGTACGAGTACGACGTGTCATTTATTGACAGTTCCGGTCCTATACCTGTCAGCAGTTTCATCGTTGACCACACCAAACTGCTCCACGTGGTGATGATTGGAGAGGATCTCAGTAGCCTCCTACATGTGCATGCTGAGGACTTCGGCTTCAGCCCAGACAGCCAAGCGACGGCCTTTCCTCTGCAAGCAACGTTCCCCTTTGCTGGAAAGTATCTGACAGGGTATGACGCTGAGACAGCAGAAGGCCCCATCTCCATTCAGGACACCAGGGAGGTGATAGGAACGCCAGTGATGCAAGCAGTGACCGCGGATTACAGCCCATCCCGAACGGTGCAATCGTTCACAAAGTCCGACGAGTCAGGCCCGCTCCCGTGGGTTTCTCTGAACAAACTCATGGGTGCGGAAGCGGACTCGAGCAATGACCTGCCTCCATTCAGCCTGTTGACTGGCAACTTGTACAATATTAACATCACGCGGCCTGATGCGCTGGCCGCAATGCAACCCTTCAACTTCACCTTGTCGATATACGACGCCAGCAGCCAATCTCCTGTCGTGGATATGACCCCCCTGTGGGGAGTCCAGGCTCACATTGCCATTGTGCAGGACGACTTGTCATTCTACAAACACGCTCATGTGATGGGCAATGCCTCTGACATGGCTATGCCAGACATGCGCCATGACTTGATGCATGATATGTCCATGTTTGGGCCTGAAGTTAGTGGGGAGCTGGAGTTGCCTGGGGAGGGCAACTTCAGAGTGATCTTTCAAATGAGTCGTGGGCTCGAGTACATATACGTGTCCTTTGATGTCTCTGTCGGGGAAGCCAGCAAGGAAATGGCTCGTGCTCCAGGATCCACGAGCGCTTCTGGTATGGCTGCGACTTTGAGACTTGTGACCCTGTCCATTGTATTGCTCTGTGTGTGGAATTTGCTAGGATCGTTTTAGCCGGTACTCCTTGTGTTGGTGCTGTGATGAATATATCTGGACCAAGAGTGGTCTTTAGAGGTGAACAAATTGCTTGTACCTTTTAATATGGCACCATCCACTTTTTCCACTCCGTTGTTGGGATGAGCTGTAGTCACTTCTCATCTCTTTTGAATACGAGAAGATCTGGGTTGTCTGCTTGCATTGAACGACAACTTAGATTTAGAGGAAATCGTCGTGGCTGGAACGAAAGCTTCATCCTGTGCTGTTGCATGCATGCATACGGATAAGTGCGTGTATCGATGCATGCTAGAGTGGGTCAGAACAGTTCTGGCTATCTCGCCCAGCCCATTATCAATGCCGCCCTGTCCGGCTGGAGTATATTAACACAAAACTGCTGGTGTGGATGATGTATCTCTATAAAGATAATAAATCACTCTATGCGAAACTGCTACTTTGAGTAATACTTCGATAAAAAATGGGGGACGCATGGAATTTCAATTTCAAACAAGATCAAGAAGATATTCAACGCGACGCGTGTTGATACTCTTCTTTGAGTATCATTCCACAATGAGAAGTCCGTTGATGCTTCGTTATGCGAACGAGGAGCCTGAGCTGGAATCGGCCAGGTCCTCAGGCAAAGGTTGCTTGTCCACTTTCACATCGGGGAAGTACTCCATCCGCAACTTCCGTAGCAAGTGTGGATCATCGTTCCCGGCGCTGCGCTCCTGCTTGTACGTCGTCAGCAGCTTGCGCAGCTGCATAGCATCAAACACCGTTTCAACTTGCACTGCTCATGACAACAGACAATGCCCAGGTAGAGGGTACCATCCATTTTGGTAGAGCATGCAATGCTGGCTCCTGATTGTCACCTACGCCAGCCAAAGTGTGAGCATGTCATTGCTTTTGGGACTCCTTGTTCGACCTGAGAAGCATTCCATGCGAGGTCTTGCCTGTGCAACACTTGTCAGTCTGCGGGTGTCCGTTGTGTTACCTGAATCCATGACAAAAGCAATACCAATACACATGAGAACCATTTCGAGTCCACCGCACGGACTGCGACTACCTCACAGATGCGAACACACTGGTGAGACTGGCAACGGAGTCATCTCAAAACTGACAGCTTGCCGCATCTGTTGAACAAAATGCCTTGAGTGCTGGTGGCGTCCGTGATCTGAGTGGAAGTGTGTGAGTACAACTACCCCAAGAACGGGCAGTGAGAAGTCCACATAAGCGATTCATGCTCCTGTCAACAGACACATGCCCAGATGGGACAGTGCTTCGCCAGATTGGGTTTCCAACCCCATCGTTGTCCCTAAATCAATGCATTTCCGGGCATCTAGACCCGCAAATCACACGGTCTGGCGAAGCGCTCAGACGGAAGCGCACATTATCTGCGGCAGCAGATGCCGTCGTTGTTTGAGTCGTGACATTTGCAGCCGTACTGACAGGAAGCTTGCACTTGTCCCATTTCGGCTCCAGTGTGACCACTTCTGGAAGGGACGGGTCTGTCAAGTCAAACACTGTTCCAGAAACTCTGCCGGTGTAGTCGCCCTTGATGACTAGATACCAGACTCCATCCACAACCTCAGCTGATTCAATTCTGTTCGACTTCACCTCGGTGAAAACCTGGTCTTTTTCGTACCTGCAATGTATAATGATGATATCTTCGACCGCTGACGTTCAATGAGGCTGTATCACTTCGAATGTGCTGTCTTTGTTACTTGTTGACTATTTCCTGCCATTATCTGTGTGTTGTGATGATGATGTGTCAACACTACCGCATCCACATGGACATTGGCAACTCCAAGACTACTTGGGTTTCTTGTAAGTGTGTGATTAAATTTGTTGAGCTCCTCAGCTGCATGCATTTGGTGATGGGCCACTTCCGGTGTCCAATGATAAGTTGCATCGTTGTGCAACGCTACCGCATCCACATGGGCATCAGCAACAACATGTACAACTTGCAGTCTAATGCATGAGTGATTGTGTCATCATTCGCAATCATCCTACCAGAAGGCATGCGCTCATCAACAAGGCATCACCCTTTCTGTTGCATTCACAAATCACACGAAGGAGTCAAACAGCAAAGTAGGCGATGGTGCAACGTACCACCAGAGGAAGAACAAGGAGCAAAGTGGCACAAAATAACAGGTAAGTCAGCAGCTGAACTTGCTGAACATGCCTTATAAGGCCTAATAGTGCTCGTGCTCCTCTCGTGCTCCCCCTCGTGCTTACAAGAGGGTGCATGAGGCCAGCCTGAATGCAGAAACAGGACAGGAGTTGTTGGCCTACCAGCACAGGTCAGCCTCGCCACGTGCCGCTCGGTCAGGGTCGCTCAAACATAGGTTCCATCGGACAGAAGACATGAGCACACGGGGCAAAATCGTGGGATGACCTGTGAAGTCCGCCCTGATGTTGATGGCAATTTTTGTGGTGTTGTTCTCCAGCCCGCAGTCTGATTCACAGCCAAAGTTGCCGAATGCTGGAAACTCCCAAGGGAACTCGCAATTCCCTGCACCAACGAGACACCTGCATTACAAACAGCTGGCTACCGTAGTCTAGACAACACTTGGCCAAATGCCCAGCATGTATCGTTTTACAACACTACTCGTTCTCTATCCAGAACAACTTTGAACCGGAAATTAGATTAAACTAGATAAAAGAAACCACGATATTTGGTACCTACAGGTACCCTCAGGGCCGCGTTGCGTGACGATAGTTGATGTGCAGCGGAAGCGACAGCGTTGCCTCGCTGGCCTTCAGCGAGAACCTCACCATTCTCGCTCGGGCACTCAAAAATAAGCCATCTCTGAGCTCTCACACACCAATGCCACCATTCGGCTAGCGTGTGTTGCTTATTTATTGGGCAACCGCACGCTTGGGACGCGACCACTCTGGCCAACTTGAAGGACTGCAAGGTCCATGCATGAAACCGCACGGCGGGGGAATGTGAGGCCCGTTGTTACGCTTGTGAAATGCAAACACGCTTCAATTGGGGAACAACACATGCTTGAAATTGGGACATCACGGCATCGTCCTCTTTGTGTCATGTAAATGCTTTCTTCCCAAAACTGCAGTTGATGAGGGTCAAACCACGACGCTGACCTTTGACACTCACAGATTGTCTTGCGCACTGCTGACTCTTGACAGGAGTTCATGCCTCGAGTCCAGCATCCATGTTATATATCTTCATAACGATGACATGCACAATGCTTCTTACCCCCCTTCATTTCATGCGGGCGAATATTAGACATGGTACATATTTTCACAACGATGACATGCACAATGCTCCCATTTATTTCATGCTGGCAAAAGTATGATAAGCTTGGGAACTCACCATCTCCACACACCGGATCTTTCCATGTTGGCAACAACACCTTGGAGCCCAGGTATGCGAGCACTTCGTCCTCGTTTTTAAACACCATAGACAGCTGGCCATCCACCATGAGCGCATTTCGGAGCGTGTTTACAACTTCTCCAGATTTGTATGCGCTCGCCTGCAACATCAAGCTCTCGTCGTGTGGCATGGCTTGCGGGGCTTCAAACACTCTCCATCCCGTTGGTTTCTCGGCCCTTGTAGCCATGAAACCGGCCTCGAAGCAGGTGGGTGGCCATCAAGCGTGCAGTGCTTCGCCAGATTGAGTTTCGCCCACTCCCCGAAGTTCATGCATCTTTGGGCATCTGGGCCCGCAACTCACACTGTCTGGCGAAAGCGCAGCAAGCGTGCTCAACCGACACTGAATCAGATCTACCATGGCAATCGGAACCTGTCAAGTACAAGGATGCCCAGAAATGCCGAGCCCTGCTATCAGTGAATCATGCAGTGAGTTTTGGGGATGGCCCTGCCCACATTTGGTGGTGATGATGTATCGTTCTACAACACCCTCACTTCCATACGCACATTGGCAACTTCAAGTGCTACTTGGGAATCGGTGCTACCAGTACCATCACCTGCTCTAAAGCGTGATGTGCAATATGTCTCTCTCGCCGTGTTTCGCTGCAGGGGACATGGTGTGATTCCCGACTGATTGATTCATCAATCCAATTATTCCACTGCTGTCAAGGGGTTAGGTGTTGGGGTTGGGAGTTAGGGGGTTTGGGGGGGAATAGGGCATAGGGTTAGGGGTTAGGGGGGTTAACGGCGCAGGGGACATGGTGTGATTCCCGATTGATTGATTAACTAGTTCAATTATACGAAGCACACCTGTAGGTAGAGGATGATGAGGTACGCTGCCACAAATAGCGAGTACCAAAACACGCGTCGGTAGCGCTGTGTCACCTCAACCGTTTTGAACACCTTGAGCTGTAGGGCCTGAATGATGGCCTCATTGGTGGGGAACTGACCAGAGTCCACCGCTTTCGCTGATGCACCATGCTTGTATGCCAACACCGAGCGCCTCTTGAGCTCCAAATCGTTACCCTCGAATGGATCGGGTCGATTTGCCCCGATGGTGAAGTCGTCGTCTCCTCCTGCATCTCCTCCCAGTGCTTTGCCGGACTTTCTGATTTTTCGGGACCAGATACCCGAGAATATATGAGTTCTCGGGACAAAATAAGTGGTCGAAAGTGGTCCTGGCGAAGCACAGTGTCCGTACTGTCACATTCGCATGTTACCTGATCGTTTGATTTAGTTTGTCTTGCATTGTATGTTACGAATGTTCCATGCATCAGCAATGGCGAGGTTTGCGCCCGTTTTCAAGTGATAGAGCTGGCTCTTATTTCTTTGTGCAGGCAGCTTGCACATGTTGGCTGCTGGCAGGCCCTTGGGCTGTTGCATGTGTGCCGATGTTAGGTAGGAGAACTCAGCAAGGCGCTTGACAGAGTCATACACGACTGTAGTGGTGCATCCTTCCACCTCTCACTGGCATGGCTGTATTGCGACAGCAGAGGACCGATCAATGCAGGTTGCAAAGCATTTCTCCGGGCTTCGTCTGGTCCCTGGTCTCAGGTGCTGTCAAGGTAACTGGCAAGCAGCTTTGCCTCTTGCTACAGGATTCTTGTGGCACGGATTCTGCCAATAGCCCGGGCTGATGAGTTACCTTGAGGGTGGCAAGAGACCTCTCATGGAATGCGAATCACCCAGACCATATGCCCAGCCCGTGCTTTTTCAAATGAATGTCCTTTCATGTGCATGCCTTTGTGTTCATAGAATTCTGTGGATGCATCTTTGCTGCAAGCTTTTCATGCCAGCGAAACCACTAGTATCATGCATCCAGAGATTAGCGGCGGGTTGCGGAGAAGCGTTGACAGGGTTCAGGGGTAGGGTTGCCTTCATGGCCATCCTATCTCAGGGACGAGGACCATACCTTCAGTGACCACGGCAACAGAGTCGTCATTTTTGAACGTGGCTCGCCTGCTGGTCATGCTTTCGCTCGAATCTATGGTGGATGACCTCAGGTGGTGTGTAATGGAGGATTGAAATGCTTCAAATCAGCCTAACTGGGAGAACCTCTCTGGATCCAGAAAAGACGATCCAGCAAAGAGAATAATGACCTTTCCGAATGTTCATTGCATAGTTGCTTGCGCAATGTAGAGATCTTCTCCTCTTCCGGACCGCTATTTGCCACGTTCCAGTACTGACATATGCTGATGAGCAATCAATGTGCCTGAAGTCCTAAAATCAACGCAGCCAAGACAACGTTACAACATGCCAGAAGATGTTAAATTTCGAACAGACACGAGTGAGCGAGACTGCTGATTCTCACGTCAAGGCACTGATGATTTCGAGTTGCAAGGCATCACGTCATCGACGAATGTAACCACTGATTTCGAGCAAACTCAGTTTCCAAGAATACATTAGCCTGATGTATGCCCATGCGATCATATAACGACACGTGCGGCGAAGCAGCATCGCGGTAACCAACCACAGACAGGTCCATAAGCAAGGACAGTCACTCAATACCGGTTTCAACCACCTCGTGACAAGCTCGTGTACACATGGTTAAAAGATGCATCTGATACGTCTTCAGCCAATCAATAAATACCACGCACTCGTGAATGGTTCAGCATGGCCTCCATTCAAGTCCGATGTCCAGGCCATGCAATGCGTCCCAGGGGGCATTGCAGCGCCAAAACTGACAACTAGCCATGAAAGCATCTTGGTGCATGTCGGTGAGCCACGATGCAAAGGGTGCAGAGCATGCGCGCAGTCCCAATACAGGCAAGGGTCCTAGGCAGGACAGTAAGGCATTGTGCATGCTTGACAGTCCTAAAGCATGTATGGATCCCAGGCAGGACGGTACATCACCCCAACTAGTGCATCTGCAGGGTAGAGGCTGATACACCCCTGTCCACCCCCACCCTTGAATGACCATGTTCGTGTGGATAAAAGATGTCATGCTGCAGCCCATACCTTCTTAAGTTGCTGCTGGCCAGCCTCTGCACTTGGGCTATGAACTGTTGCAATCAGTTTGGTTGGAATCCTGATTGCCAAGACGTATGTCTTGGCAAAATACGTCAGGTGGGTTTGTTTGTATTTCTGCATGTGCATCCAGGCCTAGAATAATCATGGGTGTGGTGAAAAGGGAGGAAGTGAAGGACAGTCACTCAAGCCATTATGGGGGGCAGCACTGCATCATGCAATTCCTAGCTTGCAGGGTGTACTTTTCAGGCTGGAAGTCGTATGAAGAATGATCAGAAAATGCTCTGTGTACAGCAAGAACTGGCCATCATATCGTCGGTTCTAGACAGGCTGTTCTTCATACGGTTGATTGCCAGTGCTTTGTCAGATCGCTCAACAGGTTGGAAGCTCCCAAAATGCAGGATGCTCTGGGACACAAGGGTGAGGTGAAAAGCCGCTGTCACCAAAGAGCTGTGCAGCAGTGCTGTGATCTGAAAGGTTTCGGTATGACAGTGTCTTAAAGACACCTACCTGGCTGGGCATGCAATGAGATAGGACACATCAGCCACCATGAATGCGTTAGTAGTACCAACTTTGTTTCCTGGTACGCATCCCCAAGGAAGTGACCAGGCTCTGTGGCTAGGTATACAACGGGTAGACCACAAGGAGTTGGTGGCGGCAAGGGACAATTCCCATCATCCACCACTGCGCAGGTCTATATGTCGAGCTTGACCAAGTGGGATCCACATCTCTGATGTGTTGCCATCGTGAAGCACTCGTGACTGGCACTACAGCGGCCATCTCATGGCCAGTAAACCAGTTTAGTCGTCACCACTCATTGGCAGGCCTTGTCCAGTTTCCGAGATGGCGTAATACGTATTTCAATGAGGTTCGAAGAGGCCTCTTCCTCCATGTCTGCTTCTTGTGCGTGCTGATTTCAGCCGACCACAGAAAGGCCAACAACTAAAAAGACTTGTCACCTGTTGAAACATCTCATCACTTGCCAAGCAGCGAGCCTTTTGCATGGCGTTGTGGCTCTGATGGCAGGCCATAGTCCTGTCATAGTGTTGCCTATCAGCTGGAGCACATCACACCATGCGGCCAAGGTCCAACGAGTGCATCAAACCTCGACAAGCCCCATGTCAACGTACGCTGCTCACAATGGACACCTATATAACCTACATTCATGATCGCCAAACCCTTCCATCAGGCTGCTGAATAGACTTCAGGCCTGCACATCAAATGACGCAGAAGATGAAACAATACAATCTGGGGAAACTGTCTCACTGTAGGTATGTTCTCTTATTCCCAAGTAGTTCTTGGAGTTGCCAATGTCCATGTGGATGCGGTAGTGTTGTAAAAAGATATATCATTACATCACATAGATAATGGCAAGAAAAGATACATCATTACATCGCACATCATCATCATCATCATCATCATACGTAAGCTGCCCATGGCAAACGTCAATGAATGTGGTATTGTTTTAGAAAGAGAATTCAATATCAGTATCTACAAGGATGCGTTAGCTCTGATGGTGCTCCATTGCCAGAGCCTCTGGCAAACTGTCGGTGAGCACTGAGACGATCTAGGAACCCTCCCAGGAACTCAATGTGGAAAAACATTCTAGAGGAGTGGATTCGGCAGCTCGACAGGCGTCTGACACAGTCTCACAGCTGTACACCGAAGGGTTATGCTAGCGAGACCAGGGCAGGTGTCTATGTGGATGCGGGACTATGAGAAACGACGCATTACCACCAGCTCTAAGCAAACATGACTATGTTGACTATGTAGCTGCAGGTAGGCAGGTGGACTGGTGGGATACATCAGGAATGGCAGGCAACAGTTCATCAAATTCGGCGCTCCAGGCATGAAAATGAGACAGGTGGGTACAGGATGAAAATGCAGTTAGACTACATCCGCAGGTTGCAAAGCTGTGAGGGCTGGATGCTTGACCTATAACAAGTGAGGCAAGTGGGCTGGATGCTTGACCTTCAACAAGTGAGGCATGTGCCGACCTATACAATAGTAATTCAACACATAAAATTGGTTCCTTGTTCCCACACAAAGGAAGCAAACCGCATGCCCTTGCCCTCAAACTACCTTGAGACACATGGATACTTGCAAAAGTCACAGCTCAGTCCTCGATTGCGTAAAGCAGCCTCTAGAGAGGAGGACATCCCCTGTCGATGGAGTCGAGGGTCATATGCACTAAGTGCATCCTGCCGAACCTTTGCACGAGATGACAGCCCTGGATATGTAAGCCTATGTGAGCCTATGTGATTGCCGCACCAAACGGAACATTACCAGTTGCGCCTTTGCTATTGTCTGCAGAGTCGGAAATCTTTCGGGGACAAAGGTCTGGCATGTACTGCACAATAGCAACCAAAGGCATGTGTTTGTAGGTAGACAAGGCAATCGCTACCCTGAAGCTTGAATGAAGCACGTTTCCCGCGCCCGTTCATCGAGCGCTGTGGAAGTTCATCCTCAACGGAATGATTCACGCAGGGGAGGCATGCACTTCAATACGTGCCAGGCCTGTCCATAATCGTTTTTGCCCTCTTTACATAGAATTCCCCATCCGGGCACTTGGCGCAGTGAAAACGGAAGGTGAGAGACGAGCCTCGGCACAGCCACTCCTAGAAGAAAGGGCTCACCACAGGATGTCTCCATCCACCATTTCGAGCTCCTTGCTGAAGTGCATGCTAGCGTCATGTTCGAAGCCATCGCCCTTGACAATGTTTCTGATCAGCTCTTTTGTGGCGTAGTTTGGCAAGAGGGTGCGAATGGTGCCGATGGAGTTGCCGCCCGGTTCAAGAATTGTTGCTTTGCCAGGGGGGAGGGTGGGCTTGTAATGGAACATCCTCTCATGGAGGGCATGATTGTGTACCTGTATATTGAGATAGTCAGCGGGTTTCGTGGCTGCCTGCCTAAGTAGTCCTTGGAGCTGCCAATGTCCATGTGGATGCGGTAGTGTTACAAAACGATACATCGTCATCATGCGAGTGCTTCTTGTGTGATATTCCTTCAACAGGGACTTGCTCCCTTCCGGGGCCTTTCTCAGTATTGATCAGGGTTCGTCAAGGCTGTGTCCTGGCAACGGTCCAGGAAGTGCAAAGTCTGTTCGCTCCTGGCTGGCACCGTTCAGACAAGCATCACTGTGCCCAGTGCTTCGCCAGATTGGGTTCCAGCCCCCATTAATATGCCTACAATTCATGCATTTTTGGGTATCTGGCCCCGGCAATCCGCACAGTCTGGCGAGGTGCCGTGCCGAGCCGATAATCGTGATTGTATATGTGTGTGTGGCATGTGGCAGATACAACAAGATTGTGAATATAGAGAAGAAACAACCAAAAACTTTTGCCAATTTCACGGAATGCCTATCAAATACTGCTCAAGTGCTAGCCGCCAGGGCAAATGGCTTCTGCCCAGGCTGTGAGAAGGGCTATGTGCAAGGACCAGCACAGTGTTGGCAATGAAGATTGCCACGACGCTGGATGCTGCTGGCAAATCAATAGAGATATTTCCCTGGGCGGACAGGCGTGAGGTCACAAGAAGCTCACCATGGAAATCTTGACACTCTCATCAACGCCTTTGAATTTGTAGATGCCCATGTTGATCACGTCGACTTGGCTCAATTGCATAACGGCATCATGAGCTGCTGAGAGATATTGGTCCTGCATATGGTCGCCGCTCAGCGGTTGAGGACAAGGACTTGTGGGCTATATAGACTGGTAAAATATTGATATCGATACTGCAAGGAAGCATCAGCTACACTGTGTTTGTCACATGCCAGAAATGTGTGCAGACATGCAACACAATACAGGCAACTTTTTGAATGGCTTCCAACCTACTATCGACGGAGATGCTCGGGTATCTCGGAGATAACTTGGCAAAGCTAGACATGCAACGTTTGAACAGAATGATGATTATAGCATCAACTGGAGCTGCTTATGTAATGTTGCTTAGTCGCGAATGCTTTGCGCATACTTCGTGCATTTGTGTTTGAAGTGAACAGGCACAACTGTTCACTTCAAAACAAACAATTCTGATTCTTTTGCTATTTAATCGCTCATTAGTAATGAGAGTGCATTGAGAGTGAGAATGGCCGTGCGATCTGCATATATGCCTCCTAGCGCACGTGCATTAACGGTGAATCTCGTTGATGAAAGCTTTGAGCTGTTTCTTTGGTCCACTGTGTGCCATGTCCACGCAAAGCGCACATTTACATTAACATTTACTGTGATTTCGAGCAAGCAATTCCACTGACTAGGAGAGCAGAGCAGCGGCAACGATTCAGACACAACCCTCATCGTATACGTGTATGTGCGCGATCGGGTGCACACCTCATTGTTTGGTGTACCACGGATCTCCTCCTGCTGGAGCTGGGCCGCAATCCCGTCGAGAGTGGTGGTGCCTTTGGAAAGTGTGCTTACCAGCCACGTTCCAACGCGTGGCAATGGCTCCTGATCGTCGTCAGACACACGATGCATGTGGAACGAGAAGTTGCCCTGGCCTGAATGTTCGGGAGTTGCCGTGTCCATCTCCAGGACCGATTTCAGTTTTCCAAAATCACGATGCAACTCGCTCAGCCGCGTCGCCCGGATGGTGCTCGGCACACTCAGATCACTGTCTACTTGGGAGACAGGTACAACGTCCGCAGCCGGCAGCGCATTGGTTCTGCCCCTTTCCCCCGCGCCTGCCAGCATCCACGCAGGGCCAGCAGAGGCCTCAAGCAGGGGGGCGGTTGCCTCCGCAACGGCGGCTGCAGCGTGTACGTGCGATGGCTGAGGGCGCGCTTGCCGACTTGCAGCCTCGCTGGATGAGAGCGCCCTCGAGAGAGCTGACGGCGCCGGATTTTGCTCTGCATTCTCGCAACAACGCTTGCCGCGAGACGCGTTTGTGAGTGCTCCGAGCGTGTGTGTCGCCTCTTGTGCGAAGTCCTTGACTGCATGAGTAGCTCCGACGCCTTGGGCGTGACCTTGCAATGAAGGGAACTCAAACTCGGGGGTGTGCTGCACGTCTGCCGACTCGGTGGTGGGGAAGGAAACGCTCTTCTGTGGCAACAGCACTCTTCTGTCGTCTCTCTCACGTTCGTGCGGGTCCTTGGCGCCCGAGGACCCATCATTGCTGTGACAAGGTGGCTGACTCAGACCTGGGGGCGCCTGGCCTAACGACGTTCGGGCCGACACACTCCCACGACTTGCCATAGAGGAGCTGTGCCGTGCGGCGACCTCCAAGAAACTAATGCAGGGCCGTCCGGGCTCCGAGGCCTCTTCGGTCTGAATCTCATCAGGGGTATCATGCACCCAGCCCACCCCTGCTGCCATCATATATGAACCGCCGCTGCTTTTGGCCCTGGAGGCCATCAGATCGAAGGGCTGCGGCTGCATAAACGACGTTCTGAGAGAGCTTCCTCGGAGTGACTTGTCTTCTGACCGGTCAATCGAAGCCTCAAAGGCGTCGTTGGAGTGACTGAACGCTGACATCTGCTTGAGCGCGGGTTTTGGCATTGTTGCTGGCTGCATCCTGCCGCGTTTGTGCCGGCTGCCAAAGGAAGTAGGCCTGTCCAAGGTGGCGCGATCTTCTTGGCTCTGGGAAGTGGATCCGGCCGAGAGATTCGAGTTGAGCGCGCGTAGCTCATTCGTGGATTCAGATTCACCGGTGGGGCGACGGTCCAGAGCGATCGAACCCCGAGATGAAGCTGCAAGGGAGTCCCGTGAACCATGTGGGCTTGAGAATCTGCCATACTCGGGCGGTACAGAGGGCCCTGCAGCACCGCGTGCCCACTCATCCCTGTCGTTGGCCCGCAGGCTGATGGGGAGTGCGATAGAAATGCTGGATGCAGATCCTCGGATGAAGCTCGTTGCGAGCATGTCTTCGGAGTCTATCTCGTGGAGGTCCCCGCTCATGGGGAGGAACTCAAGGCGGCCTGTGCTGTGAAGTAAACTGGAGCTCCCGGTCTCACCCGAAGAAGATGACGGCTCCTCCGATGTGCCATCATCATCGTCGTCCTTGAACGTGCCAACGCGTGTGAGGCATCTCGCGAACTTGGGTCGCTCGACCAAAGGTTTTTTAGGTGGTGTCTGCTCGTTCAACGGAGCAGACTTTGTTTGCTTTGAGCTTATAACCCCTTCGGACGCCTGGTCGGGCAGAGGTGATGACTGGGCCATAAGGAATGCCTCTTTCATGCTGTCTCGTCCTGCCTCTTTTCCGGACAGCCGGCTTGCGAAAGCAGCGTCTCGCCACCGGGAACTTAAAGATAGCTCAGGCAGCACCGCCTCCAGCTTCTCTTCTCTTGTCATGTCTGCTGTCTGCTTGAAGCTGGCCATCTTGGATAATCCCAGCCCGACGACTTCCGTACGCAAACGTGCACTCACAGCCCTCTTGAACTCGCGGATGCTGCTTCGCGACGCGGACAAATTGTCGAGTTCATCCATGCCTTGCGAGTCCGCGCGAGAGCTCCATGCTAAGCCATGACTAGGCGAACTCTCGTCGGCGAGTTCGGTTATTGTACCCAGGTCTTCCAAAAATTGGGAGTTCACTTGCGGGAAGAGGGCAGCCTCAGCCTGGCCAAGCTTTGAGTTGCTGGATGTCCTGCAAGCACACAGCACTTCAACGTCAGTGTCTTCCGAAGCGGCCCCCATTCGCTGATTGGAGTTATATGAAACCTGGTCATTTGACAAGAGGTGCTGGATGAAGGTGGCTCAGAGCAGAAATACCAAATACCAAATACCAAAAATCAAAAAACAAAAGCAAGGGTGTCCAAGCAGCAATCCTTGCCACACCGGCTCCCAGCTTGCTATTGCTTGAGCCATGTTTCTTTGGCCATTGCAACGTGCAGACTGGAAGTGCATGCAACGCGATGAGAATCAGCGTCTCATCACTCATGCGGTGAGCGTGCTGCAGGCAAGTGCAAAGTGGAAACTCTGGTGGTCATGCAGCACATGGGGGGGGGGGGCTTTTGCGCTGCCCTTGAAGCGGGTTGGGGAGATAGGCATGTGGCGCAGCTGATACAAAAGCAGACTCATCGTTGCAAGAGACAAGGGATACTGGGGTATTTATAAGGCTATCCATCATTCGTAGTTCTTGGAGTTGCCGATGATGAGGATGCAGCAACGTTGTATAAGGTACATCGTCATTGACACTCATAAGGAACAGGCAGACTTTGGACATCGGGAGACATGGAGGCAGGCGCACCACTCGGTGGCGTTGGGAAGGCCAGCAGGGATGCGCTGGTTGTCTGACTGCCTCTCGAAGCTCGTTGGCTCAGTTTTTTGCTGCTGCCCGCCATTTTCCTGCTCGAGGGAGACTTGGCGAAGCAGCACGCCGAGCGACTCTTGGCTGTCCAGGAGCTCGTTCATGTTATTCGCACTGGTTGTGCGCATCAGCTGCGACCGGAGCCTCGCTGAGGGAGCGGTCCCTGTGGGACGGTTCTGCTGTGATGTGCTGCTGAGCTTGCGGCTCTGCTTGCGTAAGTTGTACTGTGACGAGGCTGCACAGGCACCAATGTCACTCAGTTGCGTGTGCCCTCTTTAGAACTGTGAAGCCGAGTGTGCAGTCGGAACGGTGGACGGATCGGATAGTGCTTTGCCAGAATGGCTTCGACCGTCCTTTTAATTCCCATTATTCATGGTTCAGGCGTCTGGACCCACAAATCACAGCGTCTGGCGAGCATCTTGGATCGGAATCGGTGTTGTGGTGTTGCAGCCGGTGGTGGTGCATGCATGCATTCCTTCGTGAAGATAGCGACGCGATGAGCGCATGCATGAGAGCAAGCTGAAGGACAGGGAGAGATGCAACATGGCCGCAAACATGGTCGCTCGTTGCCACCGAGCGTGGCGGTATGCGTCGCCACATACAGTGCATGCAATGCGGTACCTTTACATCATCTTCACGGTCTTTAAGATAGTGTGGCATGTTTGACGAATCATCGATTCAGGAGAAGTGCGAGAGAAATTCCGTTGACGGACAGTTATGAAGCAGCTCTTAAGAGTTGCAGGACGTTATGTGTGTCGCAGCTGAGGCCGTGGCTCACAAGAGGGGGCGGCTGAGCGTCAATAAGCAATGTCGAGCAAAAAGCATGTCAATGGGGCCAGCTTGTGAGTGCGTACTTCTCTTCTGGTTTCGGAAGATTGCGCTGCTCAAGTTTGAAGAGCAGACGCTGTCAGTTGGGTCGCGATCCACATCTGATAACCTTGGTGGCACCCAGTCCGCATATGCCTGCATGATACGCCAAATGTGAGCAGCAGCTCATTCTCCACACAAATACTTGATTTGCAAGTAGTACTCGGAGTTGCCAATGCCATGTGGTTGCGGTAGTGTGATGATGATGATGCTGATGATGTATCTGTATCTGTATCTGATGATGTATCGAGATCCTCGACGACGTGCTCACAGCGCTCCCTAAAGGCTCGGCCCCAGGCCCAAGTGGCTGGACGTACGAACATATCAAAGCCGCTGCCCAAGGCATCGACTCTGCCCGCGGAACCATCCTCCGTCTTCTGAACGCCGTAGTTGGCGGCAGGCTACCACACCTGCCGGAACTCTTGGACAGCACGCTCATTGGTCTGGAAAAGCCCAACAACCGCGGCCTCCGTCCGATCGCAATCGGCGACGTCTGGTTTCGACTGGCTGGCCTCTGCGCTATGGCAGCGTGCCCCACAGCTGGCCCGTCCCTCGCACCTTTGCAACTGGGCGTCGGCGTCAAGGGAGGGAGCCAGATCGTCGGCCATGCCATCAACGCCGCCCTCGCAGCCGACCCCGACTGTGTCGCTGTACAGATGGACTACCAAAATGCGTTCAACAGCCTCTCACGCACCGCCATGCTCGACGCTGTTGCAAAGCATCAGCCCACCCTGCTCCCTTTCGCTGCATGGGCATACCGACAGCCCAGCCGGCTAATTGTCAGCGGAGCGCCCGAGGGCACCCCGCCCATCATGTCAGAGTGCGGTGTTCGCCAAGGCGATCCTTGCGGCGTCCTCTACTTTTCACTGACCACACAGGATCAGCTCGAGAAAATGCAACTGACGCACCCACATGTCGCCCCTGTAGCCTACAAGGATGACACCTTCCTCCTGGGCAAGTCGGCCGCGGTTACCGCCGCTTTCCCTGCCCTCCGCGACCTAGCGTCATCCATAGGCCTGGACGTGCGCCCCGACAAATGCGGGGTGTACTCGCGCAACGCACAAGCCGCAGCCGACACAGCAGTGGCACTTGACGTCCCTCACTGTGCCGACGGCCTCGCAGCTGCTGGCACCCCCGTAGGCACGGACGCCTTCATCACGGCCTTTGCACAGAAGCAGGCAGACACCATTTGCAGCAGCATTGACAACATGCTCGACACTCCGCTAGCGGCGCAAGACAAATTCGCCATCCTGCGCGCGTCTGCGCAGATGCGCATCGCACACCTACCGCGCGTCACCTCATGGAATCTTATCAGTGACTCCATCCAGCGCGTTGAGGCCAAGGCAGCCCAGGCCACCTTTGCTATCATGCAACGCCCAGAACAAGCCGATGTGCGCGACGGCCAATTGACGCTGCCGCTCCGTCACGGAGGCATGGGTATTCGCACCACCACAGCCTTGGAAGCAAAGGCTTCCTTTCTATCCGCCGCAGCCATGGCTGAAACCACCATGCGTGACGGGCCACAGCAATTCCGCCCCTTTGCTAGCCCCATTGGCGCCTGTCTTACGCAAGATTGGCAGGCGCTACACGCGGAAGGCGCGGCGAAAGAGCTCTGGCCCCCGGACGCCCTGGACATCAATGAGGAATGTATCGACACAGTCCTCCCGGGTGTACAGCGTACGTACGCGCGATTCGTGGCTCAGCGCCGCAGCGACGAGCTCTTGGCATCATTCGACACCAACACCGAAGACGGCCGCCGCGACCTAGCTCGCATGCTCAGCTGCGCATGTCGTGCTTCCTCCATATGGATGGACACGCTGCCACTATCCATGGCGCTACAGCTCACAGACTCGGACTTCACCGGCGCCATGCGCCACCGTCTCGGTCTGACGCACATGCCTACCAATGCACCTGGCGTCCGGTGCTGCTGTGGGCAGCACATGCGAGCGGGGGATGTCGACCACGCAATGACCTGCGCCAAATCTCTGTGAGAATGTTGTGGCGCAACGTCATTGACGTGCACTGTGACCGGCATCATCTGTGGAGCCAACACTACGAGTGTTGCCTGGCGTGCAAGCTGCCCCAATCGCAGCCCACTCTGCTGCGCGTGGAGACATCTTGCTCGTTCTACCCGGCGGACTCACGGTCGCGGACATCTCAGTGGTGCACCCCTGCGCACCCTCCTTTGCGCAAATCGCACAGACAGAGGGTGGCGCAGCGCCTCATCGCGATCAACTGAAGCGGACAAAGTATCAATCCGCTGACCCCAACGGCTATGCCTTCAGCCCACTGTCGCATGAAACTTTCGGGCGCATGGGGAACGGGGCTATGGAGCTGCTCAATACTCTAGCGACATTAGAGAGCGCTGGAAGGGATGTTATCAAGGAGGGATTTGTCACAAACGCGCTTCGTGAACTCAGCATCGGCCTTTGTAGGGGCAATGGAGTGATGTATCGGCGCTCTCTTCAAGTTCTGGCTCGTGCGAGCGCCCGCGCGTTCATGACAGGCTTGCCTGTCCCGACCGCCGACGTTCAATGAGCTGTATTGTTTCGAATGTGTTGATGTGGTTGTCTTCGGCCTAAGCCGTAGCTCTTGCTCTTTCTCTGTGCGATGTGATGATGATGTATCTTTTTACAAGACTACCGCATCCACATGGACATTGGCAACTTCAAGAACTACTTTGGAATCAAGTACTGTAGCAATAACACATCATCATCGTATTCAACCTTCAGCGCGCATGGAGGTGTGTTCCAGAGGTTGTTATTGCACATTAACGTGCGGGTGGGCACACAATGCTCGCGCTCCATTTGCAGCGCCGACTCTGTCCAGGAATTATACGGAATGATGTGTCAGCCAGCAAGCTCTTGACTGGGTACCAGCGACTTAACTACCAGTGATGTTATTGGCGGCCACAGACCTCCTGACTGTGGGGGTGCTGTCAGCGCCACTGACTGCTACGCGAGCATGCCATCGGGCATCTCTATCCGGTGCCTTTGCTCTTGAGAGATACTGTGAGTCCGAGTCGGCCGCTATCAGGACCTCTTGACAAAGCTGAGCGCGTGCCAGCATCCCAACGCGCCAGTTCTACCACAATATCCATCATTTTCCAGGGTCAAAAGCAGAAAGAAAGAATAAGATGGATCAAGCTTGACTCCAAGTCGGGCAGCGCACCAGCTCGTGGATGTGCCAGGCTGACTTCCTCCAGGAGGCTACAGCCCAGTCGATGACATCTGCAGGGCCGAGGATCTGGCCGCCCTGTGAACCTACCATCATGCGAGCGCATCTGTTGACAAACGTGCCAAAGTAGTCAGCACGGCCGGTGGAGCCATGAGGAGTCACCTCAAGAGGATGGTCCAGAAAGAGGCCAATTTTGGCTCGAAGTCCCCGGAAAACAATGTTTTCTCCACTGAGCACCAGCTTTGTTGCTTCAACGTCGTCGAGCGCTGGGTTCCAAGGAATATGTAGGAGCAACATATTGACAGTCAGCCCCCATTCCAGGGCCGCTCTCACCTGCATGTGTCATAGCGTAGTCGAACAATGAGAGAGCTGTCCACGCTGCGGCTTGTATACGAAGAAATAAGCAACGAGGGATGAAGAAAGCAACCTTGGCAAATCCGACCAACGCCCTTGGGGTTAGGGCGGACACTGGTCATCGCTTCGCAGTATCCGCAAATGTCAGCGCGGAGTTGTTTGTGAAAGCTGTAGTGCTTTGCGAGTATGGAGTAGGCCGAACCCCCATTGCCACTCCGATACTTCAAGCATTGGGGAACGCAAATGGCGTGGCTGGTTAGCTCTTTGCAAGGCTTGCAGATCCACCGAGGCAACAGTGATTCGCCAGAATGGGGTTCTAACCCCCAGTTTGCCCCCGGAAATCATGTATTTTCAGGCATCACGACCAGTGAGTTGGCGGGGTCTGGCGAAACACTGCGAGATAATGGTGCAGCGGTCAGCGGTGTCGCGTCCAGGGGCCACCGGCGAGGCTCTGTGAAGTGTGGTGCTGCCAGCACTGCTAAGCAAGGCAATCCTCGCAGCCTGACCTAACACAGCACCCGGAATCGGCATGCGTTTGCTCATAGGTATCACCATGTCTGAAGGCAGGTGAACGGGCCACCATCGCAGTGCAAAGCATACCAGCAATAGCCCTCGGCATGATTGCGAAGAATCCTAACACCGCGCCGCAATTGAATATGCTAATACCGTTTGCCAAGAACTCCAGAGGAGCACCAAGCAGACATGTCATCCGCAACATTCTTGCATCTGTGATCCATATAAAATCCCAGCAGTCTTGCGAGGCATGCCCTGTATCGAGAGAACGACGACCAGTGCTTCTGCCAGACTGGGGTCCGCTCCCCATTTCGGTCCACAACTCTCATGCATTTCCAGGCATCTGGATCAATCAACCTGGAAATACTGACAACGACGCACCGATGGAAAGGTGATCATGTACGTCCGGTTCTTCTCCTGGCAAGTGTAGCCCCCAAAGCGGCTGAGGAGCATGGTGACTACGCGGTTGAACATGTTGAGGCTTTGTGCCGCCACGATGGAGTTTGCTGCAGTGAGGTCGTTTGCGCCTGCTGGGCAGCAAAAAACCATGCAGACCTTGGGCAGCTTCACCCCTGAGAGAGCTTGCTCCACGCCAGGCGCTTCGAAGAAGGAGAGATCGCGGTGGATACTCAAGGGCGGAAAGGGGGGGTATGATAACACTCGGCACACGTGCCCCTTGAGCACCACCTGTATGTGCAGCCGCATGTCAGCGTTTTGACAGACCCTGTCATTTTAGGGTCCAGATGCCCAAAAATGGAAGATGATGGGGGTCGAAAAAAGCACTGCCGCATGTTCGACACGTCCCGGATGCGCCATGGAAGTGAGGCGTACTGTACTTCACACGGCACTGGCTGACAAGTCTCTGATTCAGATACTAGGGGGTTCCCAAAGGTATCTGTCTGCCGATTCAACGGACACTTTGTCGCGACTCGGCAGCAATAGAACTGAAATTTGAGTATGCGCCTATGGAGAATCCTGCCGATAGCCTACCCTACGATCATGTTTTCTGTGCCATCAAGCAAGCTCCTGGCCACATGTGCTTGATGTGTGCACAACGTTTGGCAATTAGAAGGTGCGGAGTGTGACAAGGCTGGCAGGGTACCAGGGATACTGCTTTCCATGTCTGCCGGAGTGTGGGCATTGGCGTATCCCCGGATAGCCATCAGTGAGAATGATAGGACCTACATCCGTACCTATCATATGTATGGATATCTGCGGTATCTAGGCACATGCTGTGGAGATTTATGATTGGATCTTTGAGCACGCGCATCACCCCTTGATATGTGCAGGTCAACGTTCGCAGCACCTCCCACAGGTGGCTCCTCAACCCCGAGAAACTCTGTACCTGGTACCCTCTGTCAAATTCTGCCATCTCGTCTTGCAAACCGCACCTGTATTACATGCACATCGTCGCCGCGTTGGGCGCTGATGGCGTGAACGCCCATATCAAAGCAGACGTAGTCTCGGTTGTTCTGAGCGTGCTTGAGGCCTGCCAACACAGCCGAATGTGGCATCTGGTACATCCCTTTGGGCGCAGGCGTCAGCACTACCATCTCCTGAGGCGCTGCATGCTCAATCTCGGGCGAAATCTCATTGCTCTCACTGGATGCCAACGACAAACCGCCCTCATTCAGGTCCTCAAGCGTCTGAATCGGCGATTTTGCGTTGCAACATTTGCTGCCCATAAGACTCCCTACAAACTGCTTCAATTTCTTCCGCAGAGTTGGCCGCATTGCGCGCTCGTCGGTACTCGACATCATCTCCTTCATAGTGTCGAAACTCAGGAGAATCTGTCCCGCGCTCGCCACATTTGCCAGGCTGGCTGCCACGGTGAAGAGCTTGCCGCGGTACTGCACAGGCGCCTTTGGGTCCTCCTTTGTCAGAATCTCGGCCGGGCCGGAGTGGATGCCGATCGCTGGCAGCGCTGAGTCAAATATGACGCGGCCTTCGCTGTCCACTACGGGTAGCGTGTGCTGCAGCGACTGCAGATAGAGCGCCACGACCCGTGGGGCGAACTTTATTCGTAGCACTTCTTTCTGCAAACGCAGGGCCCAGCCCACAGCATTGAGAGGCAAGGGGAAGACGAGGACAGCGTAATCCATCGTCATCTCGGATACGTAGAAGTTCATCTTGTTGGCTGTGTCTTCAAGCAGCTGTTGCAGTCTCTGCAATGATGCTCTTCTGTCAACGCTTGTGCCGGGTTGCATGGAAGAATGGTGACTGTGCAGCTTGGAGCAAGAATTGATGGGTGCAAATCAAATGAAGGACGGTGAAAACAGCGATGGCGACAAAACAACTACAGCCCCAAACACAGATCGTGGACAGATCGTCGCATATTTGCTCGAATTTGGTGAATCCATACAACGATATAAGAGGTTTGGAAGTCATGGACGATTGCATGCGATCTCGGGAACATGATGAAGTCTCGTGCAACACAACCTAGCAATGACTGACATGATCATGTGTCGATTTACAACACTATCTGATGATGACTGTGTGTTGACGATGTATCGTGCAACAACACTGCCGCATCCACATGGACATTGCACATGCATGCAGAAGACACATCCATGCTGTGATGATTATTCACCAATTATAATTCACAGCATCCACATGGACATTGGCCAATTCAAGCATTCCTTCAAATCACCACGCGCACGATCTACTGTGTTACGACTCTGCAGCATCGTCATGCATGCAAGAACACATTCAACTGGATCGTGTGCACGAAGCCTACCACGCAGTGCTCCTGAACAACCGGCTCCGATGACTCACTGGGCTTGTCCATGCCGTGGGCGTAGAAGTTGATGACGGCAAGCGTGATGCTCTCGCTAAGAGGCTTGAGGTACTGAACGTTGTGGGCCTCTCCTGAGCTGAAGCGCACGTTTGCAGCTGCGCCGTCAATGGCTTCCATTTGGCCGTGAGCGTCCAACGCCACACCTGCACATCGCCGCACATCAACCCCCGAGAACTCTGCCCCCTGCGCTTGCTGGTGTAACGTGGCTACTCGGCTCAGCACACATTCCAGATCGTACTTGCATGGCCTGGGTGCATGGACACAAGGGTAGGATACCAAAATCATGGAACTTATGTTGACGCTAGGGCTGCACCACCGCTCGTTGGCGGCCCGTTTGTTGGATCAGCACCTACACAGTTAGATGATGAAAATCAGCATTTCTGGAACCAGACATACGCTTTTGTACAGACGTATGTTGATGCCCTTACATCAGTTGCCATGCCTGTCGTTGGGTGTGTGCATCGTCCAGCGTGTCACAGCTTTGACATCGGTTTCAACATGAGGAGTGTGTTTTGTGAGCGCGGAAACAGAGTGCATGCCAGGGTTGCGGATTATGTCATCTACTACATGATGCACAGACTGTGCCAGATGCTGGGCACGTGAGCTTCACCCGAAGGACGACCCTTGACCGCACGTTGCGTCTCGCAAAAGGTTCAAGCAAGGCATGCACCCGTTGGGATTTGCGCATCAACGACAGCTTCTTATGCTCATACGAAAAAGCTATGCTGGCAGTAGTGGCGTTTCGCCAGACTGTGTGATTTGCGGGTCCACGTGCGCGAAAATACATGCATGTTGGGGACAAACATGTCGCTCGAATCCCAATCTAGCGAAGCCCAGCGTGGTAGCGAGGCACACCTGGCGGCCGTTTCTTGGACACGCCTCCCTTGCCGGTCAAGTAGCCACGGCGACGTAGCTGCCACAAGACATGTATCAAGCCCAGAAGCAAGACAACGGGGAACGCAACAAACACGATAAAAAACCAGTTCCGTGAAAAGATGTCCTCTTGCGGCTGGGGAGGAATCGGGCTGCACTCCACGACCCCGTCGGGACCCAGCAGGGCCGAGAACGCGGCGGCGCACTCACAACCATGAAAGGCCGTCTGGGAGGGATCCAAGAGGACTTGAACATCATGCGCGCCTGACACGCCGATGGCAGGGCAGCGCAGTCCCAAAGAGGAAGGCACGGGCTGCAATTCGGCGAGCACCAGGGGTGGGAAATCGTTCAAGTTGGTTGAAAACGAAGACCCCCGCAGGTCGATCGTCAGTTTTGAGGAGTTCAGATCCCATGCTGTCGGGAACTGGGAGCCCACGAGCCCTGCAGGGGAATGAGTCTCATTGCATTGCAGAAACTGCACTGTGCACGCCGTACCTGTGCACTTGTGCAGTGCGGCGCGGCATCAGGGATGTTCCTTGTGCACATCAATTGTCCAGACATCCAACTGAGAGCAACTGAGACAAAGCCTTGAGCCAGTCATGCCCGTGTGAGGAATTCTCAATATGGTGCAGTGCTAATCCCCTCTGAACAGGTTGACTGTGCAATGAGCGATTGTGTAATGTGAATGGCATCCTTTGTAGACACGTGCATGTCTACGATGACATGAAGAACATGTCAGGTCAGGTCAGGCTGTATCAAGTCAGGCTGCTCCAGGCAACCTGACCTCGGTGATGGTAATGGCAGCTCTGCTTCCCAAGTAGTACGTGGAGCAGTGCGTTGTGGGTATGTATCCCTGGAAATGCATCTTTTTTGGGGCTGAACCTCATTGTGGCGAAACACTGACTTGGACTGTCAGCGTGGATGCGGTAATGTTGTACAGTGACACATCATCATCACACAGCTGCATCATGATTGAAGTCAGAAGCCATCAACTCAGGTACTACTATCAGGTAGCACCGGTTTCCAAGTAGTTCTTGGAGTTGCCAATGTCCACGTGGATGCGGTAGTGTTGTAAAAAGATACATCATCATCATCACTACCAGCCAGAGCAGTGGAATTGCACCTATCTGGTCCCGAGCGTCGATGTAAAGCAGAGACGGTGGTGGGCTTGGCAGATCTTGAAGGTTGCCTTGGAGGCTGACATTGGAAAACACGACAGCCGAGGGGGCGGTGTTCTCCGTGCAAGGCCTCAGCAACCATGCAGGGTGTTGGAGGGTGGGCGTGAGCCACTGCAGCCATCCCTCCTTCCCCTCAACAACAGCATCTGCTGTGTGCTGTGAGCGAAGAGGCAGAGCAAAGATCAGAGAGTCAGGGGAGAGGCGAGAGTCCACCAAGTTGGACGCGAAGCAGCAGGAGACCAAGTCGGAGCTGCATAGGTCAGTGCGGAGGGCCTCTACTTGCATTCGCTCGCTGTGCACGAGTTTGCCGACGCTGGCGAGCCACTGCGCGACGCTGACGTCCGACGCGCTGCAGTTGCAGACGGCAAGAACGAGCACCAGGGGCGCCAGGAGGCGGCATGTGCGCCAGGCCTGCATCTTCGCTGCACCCTCTGCGCCGCTCTGCTTGATACAGGCTCACCATGGAGAGCATCGCATGCCTGCATCCTCATGCCGTTCCCCTGGGCGCCGATGCTGCACCCTGCCAGAACCTAATGCCGTCATTGCATGATCATTGCCTTGTCGGCGGTCGTTTCTGCTGCTGAAGGACCTGCATGAACACGCACGCCCGTGTTACAACTGCTGGCTTTGAAGCGCACATGCTTGTGATGGGATGTTCGCACGTGGGAGTTGTCGCCCACATAGAGTCATGGAGTGTCCATGCACTGTCGGGGATTCTCATAGGATTGCACCATGTCCATCGGGGATGATATCCATGATGAGCGGTTCTGTCAGGAGCCGGTGATGACTTGAAATTACCAATCTCTAGGCGTTCTGGGACACATTCTGTTGTCATCCCGATCCTTTCTCGGCTCTAAATTCAGAAGGCATTATTTACAACAGGCCCCGTGGCTCAGTGAGGTACATTTGAGTCATGATTTGCGTGTTTTGCAAGGAATCTGTGGAAGGGACACAAAGTCTGACAGCATGTTACCCTCTGCCTGCTGCCTTCCAGGCAAGCAATACACACTGGGCCAAGGAACCTTGTCCTGAGGGAAACAAGATGGCCACCTGAAGTAAGAACAGACGCTGTAGTTCGTTTCCAACACACAATAGCGCATCGTCATCGCTCCTGCTCCACATGGAAAAACTCTATCGTTCTCTCCGTTGTGAACGTTGCACGACTTTCATAAGAGACATTGTGGGTGACCGGAGGCAGATAGATTCTCTCAAACACAGCGTCCCACGACGACAGTTTTTTGCATGAAAATAGATATCATGTGCATATGTTTTCATGCGTACTAAATTCCTTGGTTGATCGGCATTGACATCGAAAGCTCTTGCGGTACCCACCGTCACGTGTCAACCAGAAGCCACCGCACCCGCATGCATGTTGCATACCGCTGGCGCGACAGATATTTTCTACGACTTCCGAAGCCAGACAATCTTTGATTCAACTGTGAAGATCTCGGCAGTGTTTTGTTCTTGCAAATGCAATTGAGGCAACTCGTCCTTAGTTTCTATCTCGGTTCAGGACATTGAACCCAGGACCTTCTACGAGCTAGCGTTCCCTGCAATCGCTCCTAAATTATTAGAAATAGAACGACCTCAGGGGCAGATTCACAAATCATCCTTGAATGCTTCGTGCACATAATATGATCGCATCATTGATGTTCCCTCGCACCTGCGAAGCACACGGCGCCAATGGAGGGTTCCCAGTGCAGGTATTTGCATAAATCAGTTCTCCTTATATAAAACCCTCCCTACAGCCTGCTTCATCACAAGTATGGCAAACTCAAGGCAGTGTTTTCTTGTGTGGGAGTACGACGCTGCATATCAGACTAGCATGTTCACTGAAATCTGTTTCTGAAACTTGCGAACATCAATATGTAAATTTGGTTTGCTGTCCAGCATCCTTCAGGATACACATGTGACGGCTAGTCACACATGTCATGAGCAGTGTCACCAGTTCGATGATGACAAAGGTGGTTAAGTCGCGAGAGATATCCGCACGGTAATCAACGCCGCACTCTCACACAGCAACCACACAGCAATGAAATGCAAGCATCAATTCCATGCTAATACGGGTACTTGTCGTCACATTCTCGATGTCAAGGGTGCGGCTTATTAGACCTGCACCAAGATAGGGGTCGCGCTTTGCAAGTTGCTTCACCAGTTTGGTGCACGGGTGCCACATATTGATTGACTTCAACGTGTGTGGACACTTGAAACACATACTACATCCATGTCCTTTGCCACAACTGATGCTTCTGACCAAAGCCAAAGCTTGCCAGGTACTCAGGGTGCTGCACGGTGTCTGCTTTGGTGGAAGACTGGTCGTAAGTCGCAATGCTTCTTCATACAACCATCTGGCGTCAGAAGCAAAGGACACACTTGTGCATTGTGACCATCGAGCCCTGAACTCCAGTATGTGTTCCAGCAGCACTGGAATGAAACAACAAACACGGTGTTGCAGCCACAGAATTCAATACAAGTCAGTTGACAATGACAGTCAACCGTGATGGGAAAGCTAATCACGAACGCCAAGCCACGGGGTTGCATGGCATGATACCTTTCCTGCAATGTTGCTCGATATTCTCGCCGAGAGTACGAGACGGCCGTGAATGCCACTAGAGCTAGGATCTCCTGCTCATCTCTGTACGTCAGTCCTACGTCGCAGGCCAACGGCGACAAGGTCGTCACTACGTCGTGGAACGGTTCGTATGCGATGATAGCATTGGACAATGCGGCGCTGACGTCAGACTGACGGTCAGGGACAGGACGTGTGCTTGGTGCTGCGTCATCGAAATCGAGATAACCGAAAGCCACGCCTACTGTCGCCGTAGAGTATCATGCACTGGTTCTCCCTCCCTGAAACATGAGAACCATGTAATTGGTGCATGTTTGTTGATGTACGTCTCCCGCATTTCCCATCTTCGCCGATCTCGACAGCTTCTAGAGCCCTTGGCATCTCGGAACGCAGGCAGTGACTTCAGAAGCATCCAGTCCACAATATGGGCAAGTTCAGCATCATGCCTGTGGATGTTTATCCACTAGTAGCGGCATTGAGCGCAGGTGCGCAGATCGTTGATGACGTGTTACGAGTTGTTCCGTCCTAATGGTGTACTACTGATCATCAATGGTCTGCAGCCTCTTCCAGTACCTTCAGAGATTTCAACGCATACGCGAGTGACGTGCTGAAGATAAATGTTTGATTGCTGGCTAGCTTGTTGCACTTTGCGGAACTGGCGTTCAAAGTCCGGGACGAGCACCAGGATCACCAATCTCCTGCAATCGTCCATGGAGGCAGTCAATAGAAGTTGCATAGAAGCGCAGGATTTTTTTCTTGCACAAGAACTATTGTATCCTGCCCAGACTTTGCACCGTTGCGCGAAATCACACTGAGCGCATCAGAATGCAGGGCAAGGTTGCCAATCCCACCCTGCGATTCCTATTTTGCTGCAGAACAGAGTGGAATATAATGCAGCATATGTTTTTTCAGGTATCGGCTTCATGGTATACTCCGGTTTCCGAACAACCTTTTACTCTGGCGAAGTGCAGTGCGTTATCTTCACCTCTCTCCAGTGCACATGTTTGGAGGTTGCTCACACAACCTTTCTAGTGTCCCTCAAAGCAGACCGGGTGCAATTAGCTGAGGGTTCCAGCATTCCCACGAATGTTGCCAGTTGCTGCCAGCAATACTGCCAGTATTTCTGGCAGGATGGTACAAACTATGACTGTGCAAGCATCGAATGCTGGGGCTGAAGATTAGTGGACACTTGCTTTATCATCCACACTCTGGTGCCTTCTGCGGATGGGCTGAGTTACTTCACTACAATGTACTTCAGTTTTAGAGACAGCCCAAGTGCAGGGGCCCACCGCATTTTGGTTGCAGGAGCATCCCCACAATGTTTCTGGTATGGTGCAATGCCATGATGCCACCAGCTGGCGGGCACGCAAGTGCCACACTAATAATCAACGGTGCACTAACGCAAGCCTTCTGTGAATGCCTCGGGTGTGTTGCAGCCTGACAAATGCCACGCGTCAAGATGAGCTGCAGGAGAACCCTGTTGCTCTGGAGAAGGGTAGCACGTATGCAAAGAACAGCGCATACATGTCCCTTGGAAAGGTACGTTCATCAGCGGTGGCAGAAAATGTGAAATGTGTGGGACGGCGATGCGTTGATGCATGCCATTTCATCAATGTTCTCATTGCTATTGTATACCATGGTATGGCAACATGTTCAGTGTGTGCCTTCAGGTCTGGCAAAGATAATCTATACCATGGTGTTTCATGCATGCGTGCTCGCAGGCAGCTAAGAGATTTCCCTTCTTGCCTCTCAGTCCACGATTGCCTGCTTGTCAGTTGCGTCTACGCACTCTCAGGGAAAGCCTGTCTCTGGACAATGGTCCTTCCTGCTGTCGAAAATTTTTAGCTGCTTGCTCTGCTTTTTGATCCTTGCTGGTTCCCTTGCAGTTCAGAAGCTTCCCAACTTTCATTGATGAGGACGCATGGTTGAAGCCTGTGGACACTCCCATCCCGGGCAGGGATTGATGCCAGCCACGAATAGTCCAGAGCACCTGTCAGATTGAATGCTACCAGTTGGTAGCATGAAGTTGAGTTGATATTTGCAATGATGAGTTGATGCCCCCAACCTGGCCAGTGCAAACGTCGGTATAGAGTGAGATTCGTATTGATGCTTGACTACTCAATCGTCACACTGTAACGAGACTGCCAAGAGGCCATATCTCACACCATGATCTCAGTCCATGCAATCCCATTGTGAATGGGGAGCACTTTGCTCGTTGATTGAACATTGCACTCCAAGTAAGTCTTCACGTTTGCTGCTGGGATCATGGCACCGATAGTATCATCTTGCGCTGCCAGATCATGCGATATATGTGGTATGTGCAATACAGAAGCTCATGTACCATGTTGCTTCTGCTTACCATCAGGGGGCTGCAAAATTACGTGTACCCTGATGACACCCAGTCACGCGCACGTGCTGCTGACGTCATTTGCGTGAAACTATCACTCCTTTGACACGTCGAGTTTGAAGCGCGCACACAACGGATTCGAATGGGACCGGGCTCGTTCAAATCAGCTTAGTAAATCAAGTGGTGTTGAGCCTGGGGCGCATCTCTTGATATGGCATATTTTCGGAGATATCAGTTGGGGTCTCGGAGCATGACGGTTACACCCCCCGTAGAGGGTCAAGACGTTGAGCAAATGGTCTGAAAAACGGCGAAATGACTAGCAAAAGGAGGTGCCTTTATCTTACGCAGCAGAACAAGACGAATCCGAATCTACAAAAAACTCTGCAATCGGATGCGTATTCAGAAAGTTACATTCCGTGGCGTTTCGCTTCTCCAAGCATCTTTGTGAGAACGCTCTGAAGCCGTCCCTTGCCCAAATGCCTCTCAAAAGGTACCATTGGAAAGCCCTTGCAACGTACTACAACTTTGATGCTGGGGGCTTGATCAGAAACCGTGTCCACTTGCACCTGAGCTAAGCCCTGTCAGCGGGGGGGTGACAACTGGGAAACTCTCCAAATTTATGGGTTTACCAGATCTATCACCAGCCCTTGCAGCAGCCACCCAGTGCTACCATACTTCGAGAATGCCATGGCATCTGTCATGCGCTGCTCCTGGCCTTACAAGCTCTGAAAAATCTTTCTTGGTTCGGTTGGGGGGTCATAATTTGCACTGGAGCGCTACGTGGCCCATCACGCGCCGCCACATATTCGCTGCTTTGGCCTACTCAAACAAAGCTCCAGCCACTACGAAGCCACGAAACATCACTACAGGCTCTTGTTTTCATGTGCAGATGGGGGGGAGGGTGTCCAAGTCGGTTGTCATGGCTTGGGGGTTTGTGGAGCTTCACTCCTGAAGAGCTTGTGCCAGAGGCAGTGTTCAAGGAGTAGACTGCACTCCAGGGCGTGCCTAACAAGAACTACACATCGTGAGGCCTCGAAATGGATATTTTAGAGAACTACAGACACGGGGCTTTTGTTTGCATGCTCATCATATGGGTGGTACCAGTCAGCTAACCTATATTGTAGGCATTTCCCTATGTACACGAAATTTTGCAGCCCCCTGATGGTGCACAGGCCGATCCAGTATCATCAGGCGCAGCACCATCCAATTTGTGTGCTTACAAACCGAGAGCCAAAGTGCTGCAGTGATACAGGCACCAACTACCAGAGGTACATAGGCAACATCCCAATCGTAGATAGTCCAAACTGGCAACTGGTGCCTGCCAGGTAGCACGTCAAACAGCGCCTGGCAGACTGTCTCCACAACGTCATACACAGCGTCTGCCCAGCATGCTACATCCCCCCGAATCAGGCAACCGCATGTCTGCACATCTCACGTTGCCAGAAACTCACGGTCGACGGGGTAACTACCGAGCACACGCAGGAAAGGTGCAAACTCCTGCAAATGCTTCAGCGCGTTCTGACAGTTGGGATCTGCTACAGAGCCGAGCACATCAACATAAAACAGGTAGTTGAGGCGTTTAGTTTCCTGCTGCTTTGAGATGACGATGGGGTTGCTACGCATCGGACGAGACTCAATCTTAGTCATGTCGATATCCCTGAGCGCGAAGCATGATAGCGCTTTGAAAAGGTTCCCAGGCCCTTCAGTCAGGCTGAACACAATTGAGGTCTTGAACAGCGCCGAGCCGCTCTCGATCTCATTCGTCTGCACCAACGGGTCCCTGCATGCCAACAAAGACACTCTCAAGTTGTTTTGCTGCGTCTCACCTACAGTCGATTTGATGTCAAGCATACCCGTCGAGCACTGCTATCGCAAACTGCCTGCTTGCTATCAATGCATGTGCCACCATGGCATTCCTTCGCAAAGATTTCCATGCGCTGTTCTATCGCGCAACAGGCTGCTCTGTCACATTCAAGATGCGTGGGAAAAGCTGATATCTCACAGATTTCATGGTATGGTAGAGATCTTTAAAAGGAGGTCAATCATGGGGGGTGCATAGCTCCCACCCACCTGGGAACAGCCTACATAATAGCACCCACGCACTCAACGACGTTTGCGAGCATGCGTACATGAGGTACGTGGCCAAGGTCACATCAGCCTGTACAAACGAGAATGTCTCGTGCCATCATTGCTCATCTGCAAGATCTAAGGGTGTGGATTCTACGAATGTGCGTCCAGCACATGCAATTTGACAGCCCTTGTGAGGGTTTTGCTGCATTTGGGAACTCGAACTGCCAGGCGAGGTCGACGGGGGCGCACCGAGCGAGGACGATAAAACGAGTGACATTGTCCTCCATGTCTTGGATGCCCTCAGCCAGAATCTCGAGTCCATAAAGCTCAGCAGCCCGTCGGCTGGCCACCGCTCCCACGTCCCGCCACCCCTTCTTCGCTACCAGCTGTGCAGCCCCTGCCGTGTCGTCTACTGCCTCTTTCACAACATTCAAATCGCGCAGGTACTGGTCGACCTGTGCAAGTGCTTGAGGGTGCGACATCACCCTTGTGAGGTCTGCAATCCCTACCCCCTTGTTCGCCATCAGGCAGTGATTGATCGGAACTGACTTCTCACCCACGATGTGCAGGTTGTAGCGCAGCAAAAGATCGTACACGGCGTGGATGCTGCCTGCAGGTCCAATTGCACACGATGTGTGTTTGCGGATGGTGTGGGGAACGGCTCTTGAAAAGTGGCTGTGGCCAATGGCCACAGCACTCTTGCGTGAAGTACGTGGCCATGGACCAAGCCTGTTCAGCTCTACCGGTGGAAACGACAAACGGAACGATTTGTTGTGTATGACATGTCGGTCTGACACTCACCTTCTCACCTCCAAGCATATCCCTTGAAACGTTCAATGTGCATATGGCGAAATCCTGCCTGCAAGAGTGAGACCTTGGCTACTACTCCATCCCAATGGAATGACAGTATGGAGCTTTTGTGCCCTGAGAGCGCGAGAAAAGTGAAACAAGCGAGGCGAAGCATAAGCGCACCGGTGGCAATGTGTACCGTAAAGTCAAACTAGTCATATGGTGACCAAAGGCATCCATCATCTTCTGAGTCGTGCCCTTGGATTTGCGAGACATGGCACGTCTTGCTACATTACTCTATGCAGTTGAGTCAATCACTTTGGGTGCTTTTAATGCCTCACCTCCTAGCGAGTTCTCGATTGGTAGGCAGGCCCGGTCACTCATCCATTGCGAGAGTGCTTGGAAAGCCACTTCAAATTGGTAGCACGGAAGAGGTTCATGATCAGGACAGGCCAGTCTTGCTGCCCCCTCAGAATACGCCCCAGGTACCCCTTGATATGCCACCATCAGTTGCTGTTTTCGTCCAGAAATCTGCGGCCATTTGTCATCTAAAACCGTCCTACTTGTCAGCCTGAACATGAAAACATGATGCAAGCCCTTTGAATACTGTAAGTTTGTGATGCTGGCATCTCTGTTCTGCCAATGCTCGCCTCCCTGCCAGGTCGTCAAGGTCAGGGTTGCCATGACCCCTGACGCAAACGCCGCGTAGATGCGCCCCAGTGAATGTCACTGCAAAATCCTCCTGTAACATGAGCAGCAATTGCAACGGGCGTCCCATTTTTTTGTTGATGTATATATCAGCCAAGCACGGCAGACGTTCAAGGCGTCTTCCAACAGCGCAAATCGCGACCTCAGACTCCTGGTATCAGATTCGTACCTGCTCCACGGTCTTGTTGGTCGCGCGCGCGATTGCGCTTGTTGTAAGAGAAGACGGAATCTCCAATAGGGGTGAGAATGGTACTGGCTGCTGTCCATTGCCGGACATGCCAGCTGCCTTGGCCGCTACCGTGATATCAGCATCCAGGACTTCACGAGGTACTGCCAAAATAACCTCTCGAGGATTTGCCCGAAGCGCTGTTCGCTTCAAACGCCTAGAAATGGAAGGATTCGATGTGCTGCAGGGCACCACAGTGCCCGAGAGGGTCAGCATCCTGACACGTTTACACCCCGAACATAGACTGTACATTGCGTTGTTCGATGTGTTTCAATATGTTTCTGCGATACGTTCTGGTATGAATTACTCAGAGTGATTCACTTTTGACGCTGGTGCCTGTTCTGCGGAGGGCTTGAAGATAGGATCGAAAACATGACAATCTAAAAAGGCAGGCCTTGACAAATTGTTAGTCTCATGGGTCTGGCTTAGCTGTCAGCGCTGCAGACAGCGCAAACACTGCCGACATGGTCATCTGCCGCGTTGCACATGCCGGCTGCACGTGTTCACTGCCGTGATCAGATTCGGAGAAGGCTTCTCGAGCTGACAATGGAGATTAATCTCATGAAGCCCGAACGAGAATGAGAACTTTTATCTGTTTCCGGACAGATGGTCGTGTCAGTGGCACTGTCGGTGCCGCTGACAGTGCATCGCTACGTTGCATGCCACGCTAGTAGTTAGTGGCCGACGGTCCGTGGTGCATTCTGAACTGAAAGCGTCAGTACCGCGCGTAGTCGAACAGGGACACTTTCAGGCTCCTCACCAATACGGTTACGCACCGGCAAAATCGCTGCATTACACAGATTATATTTTGCTTTAGGCGTTACCCGAACAGGCGGCGCTTACAAACACTGTCGACACGTATGTACATGCGTCCGAGGGGATCACTGCTGTCTCTTCCGTCGTAGAAGGCGCACACTCTCCTTGGTCAGGTTCATAGTCTCTTTGTCAGACGGGGCACTGCAGCCGCTGCCTTGGCCTCGGGGACAGGAACGGACGATACCGTTGAAAGACACGAAGCTTGTTGGTTAGCGACACACTTGGCAGCATAGTCCTTAAATTCCGACTCAAGAGCTCTTGTCTTGAGCTCATGTACCTCGTGTTTCCATACATCAGCTGCCAGCGTGCCTAAGCCGTTGGTTCAGGCCGTCCTAACTTGCTAATCCGGCACATATGATTTGCAACTGGAACGACCTCAAGAGTAAAAGTATCCGGTAGAGGAGACGTAAGTGAATTAACCGCCCAGTAATCTGATGGATACTTCCAACCTCAGACAGTTGGAGGACGTCTCCATGCTCTGCGTAACACGCATCCCTGTATGGCAGACATCTTGTCGGTCTTCTTGGGCTATTTCCATAAGTGTGTGTATGCCCCCCCGGTATCAGTCATGCCTCCTGAACCGGGTGCTCCATCAACTCAACATCAATTGACTGGTGTGTCAAGCTGGCTATGGTTTCACCCAGTTTGGGTCCCCACTAGAGCTCCTGTGACACGACAAAATGTCCGAACACAGCTTCGAATGCAAGCCGCCTTGGACCCGAAGGTATGGGATAGTCATTTTGCTTTTCCAAACGCGAGGGTCGCCTGTGTTTGGCTTCCTTCTTCCAATTGTACATTGCCCAATATTGTATTCACAGTCTTTGAGAGTGCCAAGCACAGTAATGTTCCATAAGGTGGCACATTATCCCGAGATAGGTCACCCCACGTTTCCATCCATGCCCATTGCAACAGCTGTTTCGAGTCCGAAATGGTAGTGCAGACCGATTATCATTGCTATGGTGGCGAACTTCTTCTCCGCATCGGGAAGCGTACAATGTTTTGAGATTGCACCTTGTATGTGCTTCGTCCGTTTGTGTTTTCAAATTCAGATTTACCCTGAGAAGCCTTACTGGTTAGCGTGCCGCACGTTGTAAGGTGGCACGTATTTAAGATAGATGACTGCTGTGCCTGGAACTGGAGCAACGCCATCCTTCCGTGATCAGCTGAGGAAAGCTGTCTTCGACTGTCGAGAACGAGGGCTGCACGAAGCTGCCGCCTGGGCAGCACAGCAATTGAATGGCCTTCCTGACGGCATCAGCGACCATTCTAACAAAGCTCTTGCGTTCTCATCTTCCGATGACGAGTCGGATGCCTTCTTGTATGCGAAATCTCTGTTCGACTGCAAGGTGCGATGGCTCATGTTTGTTGAATGCTCCTCGCCTTCCCAGCCGTCCACGCCTCTTTCCAAATGAATGACTTTAAACCATGTTTAAATGTTCGAGGCATGGCACACCCCAACCGTCTCTGTGGGACACGTTCGACATAATTCAAGCACAGCAGGAATGGAAGGATTGCAGGAATAGCACAGCATGAATCAGCGTCGAATATCTGTCTACGTTAGAAAAGTATCGATTGGTGCCGAGCACGGCGCACCGGTGCCAGCAAATCTCAATCACATCTTGGTTCACCAGTAGCCACAAACCAGTACAAGCGGCAGGGGTCTGTTGTAGTCTGAATTTCGTTGCAATCTTCTACGGCGATGCCGCTTAGCCTCATTAATCTCCCTATTTTCACCATTAACGTCTGACACTCGTAGCTAGCACATAAATCACAGGGCCTTACCCGGCATCATGCTGTGCTGTGACATCGTTGATTGGCGACATACTTGGCAAGCATAGTCGTTACGCTCGGGTCAGGGGTTCCAGGCTGAGTCGTATCTCAGATAGAGACACCATGTATGGCACCACATGAGGTCCCGCACACGGTAGCACAGCTGGTTTGGCAAACAAAGCAATTTCCTATGGCAGGATAGTCAGCTTCTCACAAGCTGCTCTCAGTGTTGGAATATGAGGTGACCTGATCTTTCACAGCGTGCAGGAATATCAGCGATGTGCGCATGTGCTGACGAAAGCTGAGGCCACGGACAACAAATCACTCTTCATCAAACTCTACGCACTTTACCTGGCAGGAGAGCGACGGAAGCAGTATGAGTCCACCCCCTCATCACAATGAAACTGCCACAATTCTGTGGATGCTATGTGATGCGTTGTGTGCATTCAGCATGCTCGGAGCAGGGTCTTTTGGCGTGGAGTTGTGTCTACTCTCCTGTGAGTGTGGCATGAGGACCCATGTGCATACACGTCAGCAATGCAGCGCTGCTGGTTCATGTGCGTGAGCGCGAATCTATACCGCGACCTGCGCCGTGTCACCAGATGCCGCATCTTTGGCACACTTGTGTCGCTTGTAGAGATCTAAACACGGATGGAAATTCGAAGGCTTGTTTCCAGGAGCACTAATTGCCAGTGTCCAAGTGGCTGTGGTAGTGTTGTAAGCTATTTTGGAGGCTTTATCGAGTACGAACATGGTGGAGGTTGGGCACATAGGTTGCGAGCATCGCGTGTGGTTGTAGAGATCTTAACACGGATGGAAATTCGAAGGCTTGTTTCCAGGAGCACTAATTGCCAGTGTCCAAGTGGCTGTGGTAGTGTTGTAAGCTATTTTGAGGCTTTATCGAGTACGAACATGGTGGAGGTTGGGCACATAGGTTGCGAGCATCGCGTGTGGTTGTGGAAGGCGAGACGACTGAGACGAATGTGCTGCAGTGAGGAGAAAATTGAGCTGTCAGGCACACTGGGCAAGGTGGATGTCCAGAATCGCATGCTGGATGTGATTGGCAGCGAACTTGCACAGCTGCATGAAAGCAAGCAAGCCGATGCCTTCTGCTTGTACGCGTATGGCATGGTGTTGGCGGATTGGTGCGATTCATTGTGCCTTGCTTGCCCTGCTACCACACGGCGTGGAGGCAGCTGCCAATCAACTGGCACTGCCTTTGTGAAATACCCGCTCACAGCCGGACCCTTGTCCCGGTCATGAACGTACCTTTCCGAGGTCAAAGAACAAATCGGGGCGTGATACAATGTCAGATACAAATAATTCTTTGTTTCCTGCTTGGTTACTTCATTTGCCAGTTCTCACATCGCAATGTATCTGCAAAGATCTGTTGTCTAGGTGGAGGAAACAGTGCGAGAAAAAGTAGCTTCTTGCCGTCTACTTACTGCCAGGTGTAGCGCTGTGTGATTGGGGTTTGGAAACAAGACACAAGGATGCAGGTTGATGCTCGTTCGCACGACGATGTCTGCAGCGAGTCTGTTGCCAAGCAAATGCCTGCACGACAGGGAATGCGAATTGTTGCAAGGGGCTGTGCTATTTCTGTAGGTTAGGGGCAGGAACATGGTGTTGGGCAAGGTTGTTGGTGCCTTCTGATTCTGTTGCGAATCATTTCTTGTCGACAAGTGAGTGTTGTTGTTGGTAGGGACAGTTAACTGGGGGCCAGGAAAGTCCTGCCATAGTCGCTCATGCCTCCTGGAGCTTTTTCTGACCGGTGTACCACAAGGCAAGTCGCTGAACAAAATCATCTATATGTGAGTGCAGCCGGAAAGAGTACCTGGTGCCATCACCTTCCTAAGACCACCATTCATCATACAGAATACCTTCTGAGCCCGTTTCAGGCCCCTTTTCAGGCCTCCTCAGCTCGTTTTACGTAGCATACGACGCTGAATGGATGTTTGTATGGCAGGGATAAGAAGAAGGAGGCTAGGGAGGTGCTGGCCGAGTCACTGATGCTCTACCCGTGCAACTGGTCTGCGTGGAAGGCGCTTCAGAACGTGTGCAAGGAGTGGGACGACATGAGGGATCTCAAGCTCCCAGACCATGTGGTGAGGGACTTTTTCTTCGCCAGCATGTCGCTCGAAATGCAGTGGAGCAACGAAGCTCTCAGCCGGATGTCCCACCTCTCACAGCAGTTCCCCCGCTCTGACTTCCTCGTTCTCAAGGCTGGCATTGCTCATTACAACATGCGCCGAATGGATGAAGCACAGGTGCTAGCAACACGACGATGATGATGATGTGTCTGCTTGCAACACTACCGCATTCACATGGACATTGGCAACTCCAAGAACTACTTGAGAGTCGGAATGTGATCGAGAACCACCACTGGACTGTCAATTTCACGGTAACTGTGGAACGATGGTTGCACGAATCTGTTGGAATGGCGAAGATGTATCTTTTCACAGCGTTACTGCATCCACGTGGACATCGGCTACTCCAAGTACTGCTTGGGCATCGGAATGTGATTGATTACCACCACCCAGGCCTGGGTTGTCAGCTTCATGGTAACTGTGGAACGTGACGACCTGATTATCAGTCATTTTTCAACAGTAGCAGGACTATCATACTGCTGCATGTGATGAGCATGGGCGACTCCAAGCACGGCTTGGGAATGGCAAATTCGTATGGGTTGTGCGCGCTCAGCTACTGCAGATGTAGTTGATGCTTCTTGTCCAGCTCGCTACGCTATCGTTGCTCTGTTTCATTACGGACCCTTTACATCGGGTTCTGGCATGTATTCCACTACATGTTGCACCATGAGTCTCATTGCATATGCTAATGCGTGTCCAAGTTTGTGGTGACCAGAGTGTGGCTGTGCTGTGGGTGCGATGGGGCGGGGGCTCTGAGATTGCTGTATGTTGGAATTGCGCCGTTCATGTCTTGCCCTTGTGGTTCCGGCGATTGGTGACGCATTGGATTGGTGCAGGAACTGTTCGAGGACTTGATATCTCGGGACGAATTCCAGCTTGAAGGCATGGACATATTCTCCAACATCCTCTACATGAAGGAGGACTTTGCCAGCCTGAGCCACCTTGCACACAAGGCAGTCTTGATAGACAAGTACCGGCCGCAAACGTGCTGTATCGTCGGAAATTACTACTCATTAAAAGAACAGCATGAAAAGGTGTGTTTGGAATTGCATTGCACTCTCACCTCCATGCCTTGTCAAGCCAGAATGAGGTTCGACCCCCACGTCTGCGACGAATAATAATGCATTTTGCATCATTTCATGGAGTAGAATGCATCGGATTGACCACCGTTTCCCAACAGTTCTTACTAAAATTGCGCTGGCCGCTGTAACTCCAATGAATAGAAGCACTCACGAGCTTTGAAAATGTTGCAGGCAGTGATATACTTCCAGCGCGCTCTCAAATTGGACTCAAATTATCTGACGGCGTGGACGCTCATGGGGCATGAGTTTGTGGAGATGAAGAACCCCAACGCGGCGATTGAAGCATATCGACGGGCTGTGGACCTCGACTCGCGCGATTTCCGGGCATGGTATGGCCTCGGGCAGACGTACGAGATGCTCAGCATGCCTTACTACGCAATATACTACTTCCGAAGAGCTGCTCAGCTTCGACCTTACGACGCGCGTATGTGGGTGGGTCCCCAATCCACTTTTATTTGGTGTCGGCAGTTGGATGCCGCGTTGGCGTCGTTGTTGTCGTTGGCGTTGGTGTTGTTGCTGTTGATGATGTTATGTATTGGCAGCTTGAGGTGCGGCTCTGTTGAAGTGACCAGTTGAGGCGCATACACCGCGGCTTGTACAGGGTCGTCGTTACAACAACCAAGGTGGAGTCTTGGGTACATACAGTCCTATATATGTGTTTGGTACTGGCATCATTCAGTTGTGGACAATACGAGAACTACTTGACAATAGCTGCTTCTCAACAGGCTCAACTCAAGCGTGGCACTTGCAGGTAGCCATGGGGCAATGTTATGCGCACGATCAGCTCAAGCTGTACGACGCAGCCGCCAAATGTTACAGGAGAGCCGTCACGAGCGGCGACCACGAGAACATCGTGTTGCACAAACTGGCGGAGCTGTACAAGATCATGCAGCAGTACGAAGCCGCTTTCAGTTGCTACAAGCAGAACCTCGAGTACATTGACCAACAAAACACATCGGGCCAAGATGCGATTGATGCGCTCACGTACATGGCTGAGTACTGCATCAAGAAGGCGCGCTATGCTGATGCGGAGCTCTATGCGATGCGGCTGCAGGACTTTGGTGGGCCTGCGAAGGACAAGGGGCGGCACATCATGGACCAGGTGAAAGTTCACCATCCCAGTGTCGGCGAACCCACTGCTGCTCGAGCTGCTGTGCCGAGCATAGAGCAGCCGCCACCGCCGCCTGCTCCTCCCACGACCACTCCTCCCTAGCTGCTGCGCTGCTTTCGACTGCATTGCCATCACGCGACAGTCTCGCCTTCGTGCTGCTTTGCCGGTCATGCAGTGTGCTTGCGGACAGCTCATGTATTTCTATCTGGGCTTTTGTGCTGTAGTTTAGAATGATGACTCGCGGCGCAGTGCCAAGTGCTTCTTGAACGATGTTTCAATTTTTCAAGCTTGGTTTGCCATGGTATGCTTGATGCTTCGTTACTGCAGACCTGGGTCGACGTTCAGTACGTAGTTTAGGTTCTTCTTGTGCTGTGTTCTTGACAGGATTGTTTCGCAATCCCCAGTAGGTGTATACTGGCCGACATCAATTGGAATTGCTTGTTAGCACTTTTCCCCGGTGTACCCTGGTACTCTGAAGTCGATGTTGTCGGGCACCTCTCGCGCCAATTGGAGAGGGTTACCGCCAAATGTTAATCAGAAGTACGTCAACTAATGGCGCAAGCGTGCAAGAGCTCATGAGCAGATACAGAAGATGCTGGGCATACTACATGCCGCGGTGTAGTTTTCTTAGCGTCGCGATTGCACCGAATGTGTCACAGGCCACTGACCGTAGCAAAGCATCCAATATTGTAGCTCTTGTGAAAGCGTACACCTCGAGATACCTGTTTATCTTGAAGTTGCATTGCAAAATGTAAGTGCAGAATTAAAGCGGCATGCATTGTGTGCGGTTCTCTCCCACGCCGGAATCAGGGTCCGCTCCGCAAAGGCCGACATGCCACTTCTGCCCGTTCATCGGTACTCGTTCATTCGCAGGTAATATCTCTCTTGTAAAATTCCCTTTGCTTATTGACAACCACAAACAGTCGCTGTGTTATTGTCGAGGCAGTTTGTGTTGCCAACAAACATACCAATGTGCAGGCGAAGTGGCAAACAAAGTAAGCCACCCTTACCTTTGATCGTGCTGACGGCGTGCATCGCGGTGGCAGCGCTCGTCTCGCTTTCGATCATGTGGCGAATTGTGGGGTCAGCGGACTCGGGCCGTTACACACATTCACCGACCATGCAGCTTACAGCGGAGCCAGGACGCACAGGGCGAGTTCCATGTGACAGAGGTGTCTCAAGCTCCGATGTCTCCTTGTTCTGCTGCAAGGGTCACTTCGTGTGCGAGCGATCAAAAGCCAAAATTGCATGTGATCGGTGTGTCCCCGCCTCACAACGCGGCTCTGCCGCTGGAGACAAGCTCGTCTACGCTTCTGTCCATGTCCATGGAAAATGCGGCCGCTAGAGATACCATGCATGCATTCGCACCCAATCAGTGTAGTGCCTTCCTTTCAGCTCACAAACTTTTCCATCCATACAACTTGTCCAGTTCTCCGAAAGTCTGTGAGTGCGTCTGAAGTGCTACTCGACAAAATTATTGACCGGCCGGCAACGTACACCTGGAAATTTTCGAATGGGCACCAATGGTAAGGTTTGGAAAGGGTTGTGTGGTGGCAGATGAGTGCGTGCTGGTCTGGTGACGATCCTGATCTATTGGCCTGCTGACGGCTGAGGAGATTACTGAACGACGTGGCATGTCGAGTATGCCCATGTGACATCCCGTGGCTCAATGCAGAAGCTTGCAGCCCAGGGTGTCCTGCTGTTCCACCATGCTCACGCCTGAGCTGTGTTGCCATGTGGACTGGTTCACGTCGACATGTGTCATATCAGCTGACTCGTCTGTTATACATCCACGTGATGTGTTCCGAGGTACTGCCGCAAACTCGCATGCAGCACCGCCACTAATGCATGCATTTTGGGGAGGGGGCATGATTTGAGCAACACAAGAAGGTTTACTCTAAGCAACGGCATGTGCAACTCCACAATCCGCATCTTGCGCCAAGCAGCATGTAATTCCGTAATGATGTATTTCAGTGTTTGCATTATCAGCTGAGCTGTAGCGAGTGCATCCGGGGGTTTTGCGGATTGCTTCTAGCCATGCGCCAGGGCTAGCCTGCCTGCGAGACATCGGGTGCGCCTCGAGCAACCCATGTGGTGTTTGCGCAATGGAAGAATCGAACGGAACTTGTCGGCTGGCATGCAGGGTCAACGATGATTTTTGTGATTGCGTTGATGGATCCGATGAGCCCGGGACGTCAGCTTGCGCTGGAATAGTTTTAAGTCAGCGCTCCACCCTCGCTCTGTTTGCATGCTCTCAAGATGTGCGGATACATGCTGAGTTCGTGGACGATGGCATCTGCGATTGCTGCGATGGGTCTGACGAGAGCTCTGCCTGCGTGACGCTGCAACATGCAGCATGTGGTGAGAAACAACAGGCCGAAGTTCCCAGGAATGCAATACGTGCAAGCAGCCATCGATCCGCCCGTCCAAGCTGATTAGAAATCATTTTTGGTTTGTTTCGGCCTTTTCCTGCAGGTCCGGCACATGGTGGCGGGAACAAACCCCAATGACACGCCAGGGGAAAACCCAAGATCGACCTCGTCGGAGCTCTTGAGAGCACCTCAGGCTAGGATTGCCTGGGAGTGCTCTTCGTAGACGTGTCCTTGTGTTTTAGCTTGTTACCAGAAGCACAACTTCTAGCTTCTCGGTTTCTCTAGCAGCTAGGCGCCTTTGTGCCTTTCCTTGGCGCCCACCCGCCCCCCCCGTAGGTTGTGGTGTCTTTGCAGTGGGCCTCTTGTCTTTTCTGCGTCAGCTTTCGCCGCCTGAGGCCTCCTTTGCTGTGCTTTTCTTTGTCACGCGTCGAGAGCTTGGCTGCCAGCGCGCCAGCATAGCTGTCAGCCCACTTACACCGTTGTAATAATTCCCTTGGTTTTCTAAACCATAAACAACACGCCTGTGTCAATTGGTGCTTGCTTTGGTCATGTTTGCGGCCGAACAATACTAAAAACGAAAACAGTAGATGTCCCCGAAAATATCCTAATCACGGCACGTCCTACCTAGCTCATTGTGTACTAGGTTACTAAAGAGTCGAACTCTAGCTCCTTTCGCCTGCTACCCCAGGGTGTGTAGCTTGCGATATGGCAAGAAGCTATTGTGGCTCACTTGTCAGGAGCTGATATTGCATCGCTATTGCATTAAATATGGTGACACATAATGAAGGGCATTGGCATTTGAGACTATTCGTGGCTTTTCAAACCCCCCGACGACTTGGACCATCCACACAAGTCTGATCGCACCTATCGGCTATAGGTCAGGAAGGCTAGTTGTAACACTACCCACGATTGACAAGTCATGTTTGTGAGCCAATGTTAAAAGGCAGTGGCTTTGAGTTCCACTTGTCAGGACGAATGCAACCTTTTGAGATGTTAGCTTACATTTAATCTAACAACATTGAGCATGTCTCTAGGTGTTACAAGCGACAGGGCTGGCAAAACAGGAAAAGACACAGAAACTAACACTGAAAACAAGCATGTCTCTAGGTATATAGCTGTGTCTGAGAGTGCAAACCAACGTAGTGAATCCTATAGGCCCTGCAATTGTTCCGCCCATAGCCTGCTCATAGGATGGACTGAACACAACCATACCACTTTGGATGCGATCCATGCAACCTTTGTGCCTTAGAAAAAAAAAGAGGGTGAGACCAAAAAAATTGGTCTCACCCAAAATTGAGGCATTACAAGTAAGGAATGGAGTCAAGACTTGTTTTGTGGGAGGCAAATATCACAGATCCAGTTCATGCGGCGTGAGGGTGACATGGACAGTCCCCACCTGATATTTCTTTTCTTTTTTCAATCTTTGAGCTTGTCAAATTTTTTATTTGCTCCCACTGCATTGGCAACAGCCATGAAAGGAGCAATTGGCACCAAATATGCGCCTACATTGAGGAAGACTGCTCCTTCTGCCTTAATTTCGAACAGCTGAATGGGCTAGCTCTTTGAAATTAGCGTCCGACTTACGCCCTTGCTCCTCCTTGTCCTCTCTTAGTGCGTCTTGTCCATGCAACAACCTGTCTTGAGCCAGCTTGAGCTCTTTCACCGCGACCTCGATGCTTCGTTGTCCAAGCCTTTCACAATGACCTTTCGACACCGAGTGAATTTGCAGGGAGACGGACTGAGCACCGGCGATCTCATCACCTGGCACTTGCGAAAATCTGCCAAACTTTGCATCCTGCAAGACGTAAATGATATTGTCACAAATGCAGAAGTGACATGTCGGTGTACATATGCGTCAATCGATGACCGTCCGATGCGGACCTTCAAGAAGCTTGCAAACGATGTTACGTCAGGAACTTATGCAACCGTCCAGCCCATTTATACATCGCTTGGTGACCTATGAGGGATCTATGCGTACCGAATTTATCAGGGATCGAACATGGCCTAACGCGATCATGTCCTCACATCCTGAACACATCGGGAACATTGAGGATACCTTGTAAATGTGAACACATAGTGACCAAACACGGAGAGACACAGGAACGACGAAAAGCGAAATAGAGCGCAGGCTGAATAGCATTTCAGATGTCGGACAGGGCTCCTGCCAACTGTAACATAGGCGGACGATCGCGAGAATGCCAGGGCTCCAACAGGACTTGACTTTACTACACCTCAGCACAATGCCTCATCTTCGAAACTGTACCTCAACTCTTGCTGCAACTCTAAAATATCCAAGTTCATCAGAATTTAAACCTGCATTCGCCTCAAGCGACCGATCCAAAGTGCCAAGCAGCTTCGTATTAATATCGCTTTCATACACCCGTTCTTGGTTCGTAGTGCCGGGCTCCCTTATATAGGCAAAATCCCTTATAAAGGCAAAGTGCCTTACGAACCAAGAACGAGTGTATGAAAGCGATGTTAATACGAAGGTCAGGTAAGCAAATAAACAAAGGCGAACAAGGTCGAGATCGATCGAATGCAAATCCTTTTATGTCGAGCCACGAATCTTTCATTCCGCTCATCCTATTTACACACCGTCGCAGTGCGTCAGCGACTATCTCTGAAAACGCGTATGTCCTGGTAGCCCACTGGCGTATCACTTGGCAAGCTAAACAAGGTGACAACGTGCCGCTGCTCTGAGTTTTACGCTTTGCTGCATTGCAACAGCATTCAACGCGTTTGAACTTCGGGCACGCAGACGTTTGGGTATGCTAGCAATACTTGGGCGTGCAAGGGGCCTGAAGGAAATTTGATGAGGGTCCCTGTAGGTGGAGTCCCCATAGATGGAAAGATGTGTGCCTTTCCTGTGGCAACCAGGTATCTTGAGAAATGTGCAGAAGGGGATGACCATGGCGTGACTTGGCATCATATGGAGCACTTTGGCCGGGCTTTGGATGTTCAAGGAGTATGCCATCGTTTTGGCTGCTGAGGGAATGCTCGTCACTGTCAGGCCCACCGTCCTGTTTGGCCTCAGGTCAGGTGGACATTCGTCTGCAAAGACCTGATGCCTACGAGCCATTAATTAGCTTTGTTCATACTTCTTTATTACAAGCGACAGGGCTGGCAAAACAGGAAAAAACACAGAAACTAACACTGAAAACAATGACACAAACAAAGACAAAACATACAAGAAAACCAGCAACCTAAGCCACGCCGGGATCTTCCTGCGGTGCATCACACCCTGCATGGAAGTCCGAGCCGACGTTCACGGCGATACGAGAGAGGGACTTGTAGTACATGCGTGCGTTGCCCTTGCACAAAGCACAGCTGAGCTCCCGACGGACGCCACGTACGAAGGCAGCCTTAGACACCCGGTTCTCCCCCCCTGCAGCAAAGTCGCCAAGCTCCGAAAGGAAACGCGAGGCGGCGGAGCCCATGCGGCCACACGACTCCACGGCGAGTGGGATGAAGTCGTAAGCGGAGCCATCCCCAAACTCCTCGAAGGCTCGTTGCTTCCGCAGCTCCGCCTCCGCTGCCGCGGATCCGGCAACCTCTGCGGCATCGCGAACAAACGACGCGGCCACTGGGTGCGTAACAACGCAGTCCATGACGCGGACGCGGCCGTCAGGCCAGACAGTCAAAATATCCCCGCGACGAAGACCAGCAGCCCCCTGCGCCCCCGCAGCTGCAAGGCTGCTGTATTGCGGTTCCACGCTAGACGCGCAGCCCGCGCGGTGGATGGCATGGCGCCAGGCCGAAATCCAGTAGTTATGGCGCATCGATGCCTCACCTGCATTGCGGTTGCACGAGAGAGCGTGGTCCGGCGTCGTGGTGTCGCCGGCGGTGCAGTGGCAAGGCAGAACATCCACCGTCGTTGTCACCCCTAGACCGAGCAGGTGATGCCCCGCTGCAAAGAATTCTCCATTGCTAAGGCGCAAAGTGGGCGCGGTGGGCAGCGCAGTCAGCCATGCAGATGCAGGTCCACAGGACGCGCTGCGGATACGCGCCGCCGCACGCCGACCGTCTGCGGTGGCAGTGTCACAAGCTTCGAGGAAGGCCGCGCCTAAGCGATCGCCAACGAGGCGTGACACGGACTTCTGAACCCCGGGCAGCTCCGCTTCAATAAACTCGGTTGGCAGGTCACGCGCGCTCTGGTCCCATTTGCATACCTCGGATGCATCATCAAAGACACGTTGCCAAGCGGTCAACAACCCCGGCCTTGTCACGCTCGAGAAAGGCTTGCATGCATCCGGGCCTTCCTTCATAACCGCTTGCGCTTTGGAGGCCCCTGCCACCAGCGCCACGTCTGCGACAAGCGACGTTGCGTCGCGCAGCCCAAGTCCGCCGTGCCGGAAGGGGAGTTTGAGCTGTTGAATCGCACTCACCGACCGCGCTCCAGTTACAGGCACCTGAAAAAGCGCAACAGCGGCCGCTGTAATGGCTTCCTCCTCTCGCGCAATGCTGTGTTGCAGGGAGCCCCACGGCACCGTGCGCATGAGGTGCGCCATGCGAAGGGACAGGGAGGATCAAAGCAAGGCAAAGTGTGCCTGAAGACTGACCGGCAAGGTCCTGAGTTTGTGAATCTGAGCGATAACGGAGTCCGCGCGGGCGTCCAGGGTCGCTGCCTCGTACCTGTCCGTGCCGATCGGCGTGCCGCATACCGTGATTCCCTCCGGGCAATGCATGATGCCCAGGTCTGCCGCCAGCGCCGCAATTGCCGGCGAGGGGCCCGCGGTGAGCGCACACTTGAGCGGCTGCACGCGCAAGCCAACGCTCGCAACCCTTTGCGCCCCTGTGAGCGCGAGAAACGCGGCACGCAGCGCGTCCACTTTGCCAACCAGGCTGATGTTGTCGGCGATCGCCATTGTGGCGACGGTGGGCGCCGCTGCTGAGGTGCGCTCCAGGATCTGTTGCAACACAAGGGCAAAGAGCAGCATGGCCAATGTGTCGCCTTGGCGCACCCCCATGCATGACTGAATCGGAGGAGTGCCCGCCTGCGCTCCAATAACATGCAGGTTCGTAGGGGCGCCGTATGACCACTGAACGTACGCCAACAACGAGGGCACGTGTTTCTGTACCGCCTTGAAGAGCGCCGACCGGTCCACTGTATTGAAGGCGTTTGCCATGTCGACGGTCAGTAATGCCACCTCGGAGTCGGACGCTAGCGCTGAGCGGACGGCGTGCGCAAGGGCCTCTACTCCTCCAGAAACGCCCACCGCGAGCTGGAGAGGCGCAAGTGAACGACCAAGTTTCTCGCACGCGGTCATTGCGCATAAGCCTGCGAGGCGGTATAGCACCTCCCCTATCGCAATGGGCCTTGCCCCACCGTCCGGGTTTTGCAAGCCCACGAGGGACGAGTCTAGCAGCGACGGATGGCGCGGGAGTTTGCCCGCGAGCATGTGGTTGATGAATTTTTAGGCTGGCATTGAAGGCCTCGGATGAGCCTTTCACCGCAGCTAGCACGTGCTCGTACGTCATGCCGGTGGGCCCTCCTGCCGAGCCGCGTTTGGCCTCGAATCGCTCTAGAGCGCGCTTGAAAGTGTCCTCGTCAACGCGAAGCGGCGGAGTGTTGTCCTCCAGCGGGGCCGGGGGCTCAGCGAATGGATGCTTCTCGCGCAGGGCCGTGATGACCTCAGGCAGACGGGTATCAGCCAGGGGCGCTGACGCCAGCATGCGTGCGGCGCGTGTCACACTGCCGAGTGCAAGCATGCGTTCCATACGCAACGCCATGATTTGTTCGGCTGTCAGCTTACGGCGCCGAACACGCGGGATAGCCACCTCTCGCTCATCCGTGACCTCGTCATCATCCTCGTCCTCAAGGGCTTCGCCCGCCTGTATGCGTGCCATGCGGGCCAGTGCGCGCCGATTGCGCCTGTGTGACCCGCGGCTGTCCGCCAGCGCACGTCGCGTAAGGTCCGCGAGGACATCCAAAGCAGCGCAGACCTCCACGGATGAGCGGGAGTCGTCAGCGCGCTCGACATTGTCGTTGACGTTCCTGACTGCGCACGCAAAGGTGTGGCTCCACTGCGTGCGGACGGCCGTCGGCACTGTTTGCGGAATTATGATACGCGCGGTACGGCGGCGGGCTGGCGTTTGGTGGTTGATGGCGCGCAAGGCGCCTGTGCGTGAGCGTGCGGCCGGTGTGCTCGGCGGTCGGCCACGTCCGCGCGTCAATGGCGCTGGTGACGCGCGGCGCTGTTGCTGCCTGACGGACGTTCCAGCACTGGGGCCGGCAGCAATTGGCGTGGGCAGCGCATTGATCGGCATCGGCGCGGGTGGCGGCGGGGGGGCGGCCCGCGGCATTTGAGCCGGGGCTGGCACAGTCGGGAGTTGCGAAGGCATGACGGCGGCAGCTGGATGCGCATTGAACGCGGAGCGAGCGGTGCTCGGTGCCGAGGGGGCTGAGGGGGCCTGGGCGCGGCGCTGCAGTGGCATCAGCAGGGCGCTTCGGGGCTCACCGCTGGCATGGGGGACGGGCGCAGTCGGCGGCAGCGGAGTGGGCTCAAGCAGCGGCGGAGAGCGGCGTGGAACATCGTTCCCAACACCTTGCCGATGCGGCAGTGCACGAGGGCGCAGGTGGGGGCCCCGCGGCAGCACTGGCGGCTCGACACGGGTGGAAGCCGCACCGCAAGCTTGCCGCTGCGACCGAGCCAACAAAGCAGCCGCATGCGGTGTAGACGCGGCTTGGCATGTCGGCCACGCTGACAAATCGTCGCTCGGCAAGCGGGGGAGACTATGTCTCGTCCCTGGGCTACCAGGCAACTGTGCAGGCTGCTCGTGCCGCCATGAGATAGACGCGCCTTCACCGCGCGCGACAACAGCAATTGCTGGAGCGCAGGCGCGCGACAAGTGCCTCACGGCGCTGGCTTTCTTGCGGTAATAAAGCAGCGACATTGCGTGCCAGGCTGCGCGTGGCGTAAACATCTGCCAGACACACCCGTTTGCATGCCGGCAAAGGGTTGCTGGGCGGACCTTGTGGCCCATGTTTGCGGGCAAGCGCAATGTCTGTTGGCCGCGGATGGGGTGGCGGCGGAGGCAGGGCCTCTCGCAGCGGCTGCGCGGCCCGAGGCGTTTGCGAGCTTTGTGTTGGAGAGGCGCACGCGGGGGTGACGTGCGGCGGTGAGGGGGGCAAGACCCCATCCTGCGGAGGAATCACGGACGATACCTCGGCCGAGGGCACATTGGGACATTGAGTCGGGGAGGCGCGAGCCGGGGTCTCCGACGCTGGCGGAGCTGACAGCGACGGGTCGCGCACGACCATATCCCCAGCCGGCACGAGGCTGGATTGATGGTGCGCCCAGAGGTGATCCAGCAGGTGCGTCTGCACATTGAAACTGGCCGAGCAGTGGCGCTCAGGACAGACAAAAAGGGGCGCCGGTGTACCCCACTCCGCTGGCAGTGCGTCACTCATTGTTCACTCTTTGTTCGTACTATATTTAGTCCTAGTTCCCTTACACCTTCCTGGAGATTATTCCTGAATACGATGCAGAACGGAACACATCCAGTGAACTCACTTGAGGGAACCAAGTCAGACAAGGGTCTTTGTTGGCAGCGGTGAGCCCCTCCTGCGCTGAACAGAACCCCTGTGAGCGTTATCACTAGACATCTCGTTTAAGATTTAAGCACTGTTTAAGCATTGTTTTAGGTTGTTTAACCCATGTTAATTAACCCTTAAACATCAAACCGCCTGTTAAACGAGTTCGTTTAAGCTTAAATGACCTCTGCTACATACACGGTTAAACATTACACCAGGCGCTGCAAGGCACAGTGCTGGCCTGCTAGCGGTGCTGTGGTGGACACTGATTCTGGTGATGCGGCGCTTGACGATGGCGCCGAAGCAGCCATCCCCACTGCCGACGCTTCTACTGTGCCTGTTGCACGAGGCAGGGGAAGAGGTGGCAACCGCGGGGAAGGGGTGGCCGTGGAGGTAGAGCGGCTGTTGATGAAGCGACTCAGGGTGCTATTCCTAGGCCAACCAAGCGTACGAGGGAGTCCACATCGAGGCAGTCTTCAATACTGCGGCACGTTGCTGTTGTGCCAGCAAGAAACGATGTCACGATCATAGCTGGAGCCAAACCGGCCACTGAGCGCTCGACTGCTCTTCGTACTGGTGAACCTAGTCGCAAGCTCGACTGGATCCACCCGTTCTGGAAACCCATCGACAGCAACGAGTACAAGGGCGACGGCAATGCAAACGCTGTGTTGAGTCTGGAGTACGCAGCTGCAGCTAAAAAGGCAGCCAAGCGGTCTGACGCGGACCATCGTGAGGAAGCTAATCTTGACGACAGTCTTGAGGAGCTCGAGAACTCCGACTTGCGCGTGTCCATCGTCGCTGAGGGGGGGAGGCACCCTTTGGTCGGTACTGGCAGGTATTGCGCCGTCTTTAATGACGTCAACGACTCCTTGTTCTGGGATATCTTGGAGCAGTACGTCGCGTTCAACGAGCTTGTGCCATCACATCTTTGCGCTTGGCAGCCCATCTGCAACGTTGAGCGACACAGCCCGCGCGTGCCTGTTGATCAACGCCCACATGCTTGCCATGAGAAATTCGGCGTATCCAGCCCTCTTCGGGGGCAGGCTGTCTCAACACACAATCCCTGTGTTGCAAGAGCAATGGGCCGCACGCTTCAAAGCTGCCATGACAGACCATCACTACTTGGCGTTGCTGTTGGACCCACGCCCCAGCACAAGGGCGTTGGTTGAGGAGCACAAGCTTCTTGGCTGTGCGGAAGACAACAATCGCGGCAATACTGAAGCCCTCGCTGCTGCAGTCAGGAGCTTGAAGGTGCTGGCAACGGTGTGTGTGGCAGATGCGCAGCTACCCCTGGGGTCTCGGACATTGGAGGCCAAGCATTACCTTCTCAAGCAGCAGTTGCTTGTCTACTTGGACGTTCACCCTTCGCACATCCCTTGGGCGAGCTTGAAGATTGACCCAGAGGCGCTTGCCTTTGTCTCTGATGCCTCAGCACCATTGGACTTCTGGCAGATGGATGTGCCCTCAGGCCTAGCCCTCCAATGTGTGGGGCAGCGTTGCACAGTTGGCAAGGCTGCTGGAACGGCAGTCGAGCGTGTGTGGTCGCACTTCGGGAAGGTATTCGTGCCATCTCGCAGGCGCTTGAAGTCGTCTCGGGTGGCGAAGCTGGTTTACATCAAGGTGAACATGCCTCTGCTGGGGGACAACGCAGAGTTGGAAGCTCTCGGGGCCAAGCGCCTGATGGACCCGGTCCAGCTCTCTAGTGTTCTAGAGGAGTTGGCTCAACTAGACGACGAAGACTACGTCCGCGACATGATCGCTGCTGATGTTGAGGTGGTAGAAGATGACATGGAGGAAGAGGAGCCCGTGCAAGAGCGGAACTAGATGGAGGGTTATCGTGAATGATCATGTGGGATACTTGCGTGCTTGCTTGGTGGTGAATCGTGATCACTACCATGCATCAAATGCTGCGTTGATGTAGGTGTACAGGCTATACGGTACAGCGTGGTGGTTTGTTGTCCACATGCACCCTGAGATGTCTCCTTCTGCTTGTTTGACTTGTGTGACACTTTTGGTGAGAACAAGTTGAACCCATGCATTGTACACGTTCAACTTTGCTATATAGAGCCTGAAAGGTGGTCAGAATGTCATGAAATCACACTTGCGACTTGTTTTCTTAAATGAGAAACAACCCTTAAAATTCACCCCAGAAATGCTATTTAAGCGGTTAAACAACCCTTAAACATCAGATTCCGTTTAATATTAAACGGTCGATTTTTTGGGGTTAATTAACCCAGGTTAATTAACCCTTAAATTTCACCTTGAACACCTGAAACGAGATGTCTAATCATGACATGATGGAACGATGGTGTCCACACTGAATTTACTCATCAGAGGCACAAGGCGTTGACTCGAAACGCGCAGTCTCAGCACCCTCATCCGTGCTACTCTGCACCAGTTGTTATCATCTCAATCAAGCAGATCGTGAATCCGACAACCTTAACGAGCAGGTAGGCACATGCGAACAGGACCTACCTGCATACCATGGACCAAAGAAATGACCAATGTCCAGTGCCAGTCATGAGATATCTCGAGATATCTTGGTTGGCTTATCTTAAGATAACTTGGCTACAAGCGCAAGCGCATGCCAGTCGTTCAAGCACACGACAAAATGCATTCATTGATCATGGTGCGAGCCATTCGAAGACGCGCCTACATTGCTATCTATCAGTCATTGCAGACATGCTGCGAGAGGTGGGACACGAGGGTGATGGCATCCACCCACACCTCAGCGTCCTCCTGGTGCTCTGCAACAAAGTACAACCCCGCCGGCCTCGAGTGCAAACACACCCAGAACGAGTGGCCGTCAGGCAGCGAGGGGTCCAAGCACGGCAGTACTTGAGACACGTCAGAGATGCTGACAATGACTTCGTCAGAGCTTGAGTCGTTGGGCGCCTCGGGAGCGCCTAGGGGCGTGGCAACGCCGGGTGTCAGGCCTGCAAGATAGCCGCCCTTATTCGCGAGGGACTGCGTGTGAGATGCGTCCGTTAGGGAGGCGAGGTGCTCGTGAGTCAGCAGGAAAGTGGCTCGACGCCAGACCTCAGCACGCGCCGAGCGGCGAGAGATCAGCAGGCTTCCGGACATCACTCCACCGGACGGCAAAAGCTTCTGCAAGATGCCCAGCGCTTGCTTGTACGTCGACTTGAGGGGCTGCAACGCGGACGCCAGGGATACGTACGTTGCCGCGTAGCCCACCAGCCGCTCCGCTTCTTGCTTGTGTTCCCAGATCTGCACGCTGAACGTCATCAACGTCTGTTTCCCTGTAGTACGATGGCGAATACTGACGGTGATGGTTTACACATCAGACCACGATGCATGCACAACTCACGAATCACACATGTTGCATCGGTGTGCATTGATCATTTCTGAAGGTGGGACATGTGAATTCTTTTCACACCTCCTGCTTCATGTGTTTTTATCATCGAGATAAGAAAAATTACTATCTTGCGTGCCAATGTAAGCTTTGAACGTATGGAGCTGATCAAAAACGCCAACTCTAAAACTTCTCATGCCTGTCAAGCCAATTCTGTAGGATGTCTTGAGATGCGCATCTCAAGCACCACCTGTGATCGCAGAAGCACGACCCCTTGACAAGCAAGAGCCCTTGCCCACATTGTCTGACAGGGCTTTACAACTTGATCACAAGCAAAACCTCAGAATCACCAAACGCAGATAGGGGCGTGAGTGGCTGCCTCGAGGTACGCATGTGCTGTGCTGGGGTACTCTAGTTTATAGGTGGTCTGCGATAGTGATCTCATGACTCATCTGTGATGCGCCCGCTTGCCCTTCTAGCTTGCACGCTCTGATTGCATGTTATCAACGCTTGCCTGTTATCAACGTTATCACAGCTGACCGTATAAATGGCCGTACCTCCTCCTCCAGTGCGGCGACGTGTGCAGCTAGCTTCTGAGGGACTTTTGCGAAGCAGCGCTCACTGCGTACTGCTGCAGGTTGCGAGTGAGTACAGCGTGGTCGACCTGCAGTTGCATTGCATAACGGTAACACACCGTGCCAAGGTTGTAACAGCACCGGTCGTAGTCGGGTCGGTTCCGAATGGCGGTCCTGAATTTGGCCGCTGCTTGCCTGCATCAGACACCAACTCATCAGCTCATGCTGGGTACAATGATGTTGCACATCACTGCGTGCCGTGACGAGTGTATACACTCGTCAGATATATCTAATGCCGCGGCAATTGGCATGAAAGACAGAACGGCGTGGCGTGCTCGTCTCGCCTGTGGACAGTAGCATACAGCCACACAAAACAGTATGCCGCTTAGTGCTTTGCCAGAACGGGTTTCGCCCCCGTTTCGTCCCGACAATCTATGTATTTTCGGGCATCTGGACCCGAAACCGGGTCTGGCGAAGCACTGACGCCGCAACCAAAGGGACTCGCCAGCTGTGACGCAGAAGTGCTTGCAGTGTGGAAATGTCTTTTCACCGATGATGGTGGTGGTGATGTATCTGCTTGCAACACTACCGCATCCACACGGACATTGGCAACTCTCGTTGGCGACCTGGAACCAGTGTTACTACTGTTACATTCACCTGAGGCAAGCGTACCTGGACTACACTGCGAACAGAAATGCATGAACTGAGCTGTCGTACACTGCACACTCACTGAAGGGGATGGGTCGCACTGCGTGACAATGCGGCGCTCATGAAGGGGAAGCTGCAAGCCCAGCTCTTGCAAGACGAGGCCCCAGTTGTTGAGCGTCTGCGGGTTGGTGGGAGAGAGCTCCACGGACTGCGCATAGCGGTGGGAGGCCTGCCGCAAGCACTCGAGGGCGGCATCGGGGTCCTCACGCTGCAGGAGCGCGGCAAGATCACCCAGCGCCACCGCCCAGTTGTAAGGCGCTGCATACGAAGTGGGCAGGCTCTTTGCAGCTGCCTCGTACCTGCGCAGCTCAAGTGGCATTTGCTTGGGGTCCCAAAGCACCGAGGTGCCCAGCATCATCAGCGATTCATCACCTTAGGCTCGAAGCCCTGGCACCCAACCCGCTCAGTCGGTGGTGCTCGTTATCCCAGTTGATACACGACTACGATTGTGGTTGAATGCAGGTGAAAATCGCGCAGCATTTGCATGAATCCAACTCTCCAAGGAGCAGACAACACGACTCCCATTTCAATGAAACATGTGATTCGTAGCATGGGCCGAGTACCAATTTCGGCCATGCTACTAACCCATCGCTAGATCGGTAAAATGGGCCAACTGCTACATCAGTATCCGCCAATATAGATGCATCTTAGGGATGGCCGCAAAGTGCTTAAAGCAGTGATATGTGC